>NW_018253280.1:823-12433 GCF_001263595.1 Phalaenopsis equestris
TATATATATATATATATATATATACCACATCAACTGATGCATATCTAGATCGTCACAACAAAAACTGGTATCAAAGCGTGGTTTCGGATCTGAGGAATAATGATGGCTACATATGAAGTGAAGATTTCAGGGATCGAGAAATTTGATGACACAGATTTTGATTATTGGAGGATGCAGATAGAGGACAACCTCTATGGGAAGAAACTTCATCTTTCGTTATTGGGGAAAAGACCTGAAAAGATGGATGAGGCTGAATGAAATTTGTTGGATCGACAAGTTCTGGGGGTTATTCGATTGACCCCGTCGAGGTTCATTGCACACATCGTCGTTAAGGAAATGACAACTACAGATCTCATGACAGCCTTATCAGGTATGTATGAAAAGCCATTGGCAAATATCAAGATGCACTTTATAAAGAAGTTATTCAATTTAAAGATGGCTGAAGGTGTTTCTGTTGCTCAACACCTGAATGATTTCAATACTTTCACAAATCAATTGTCGTCTGTGAAAATTGATTTTGATGATGAGATATATGTTGACTTCATTGCCAGATAGTTGGGAAGCCATGAGGATATAGCAATTAGCAGGTTGACAGGTAAATCTAAACTGAAATACGATAATATTCGTTGACTTAATTCTTGCTGAAGAGGTGCGTAGGAAAGATTCTGGTGAGGTCTCGGGTTCGAGTTCAACACTGAATGTTGATTTCAGAGGGAGATAACATGACAAGAATTCAAGTATAGGGAGATCAAAATCAAAGTTTAGCAAACATGCAACATGTTGGAATTGTGGCAAGACTGACCACATAAAGAAGAACTGCAGGAATTCTAAGAAGATGGAGAATGATAGCGCAAATGTGGTATCTAAAATGTGATATCTGAAGAATCGCAAGATGCACTATTCTTGGCAGTTCATAACTCTGTTGAAGACTTGATGTTGGATTCAAGGGCTTTGAATGTGGTAGGAAATCCACTATAGGCCACAGTGGAGGGCGGTGATGGAAGTGAAGAGGAAAGTGAGTCCGGGACACCCATTCCTATTGTTCCACAAACAGATGTTGAAGAACCACAAAGTTATGAAAATAGATATGAAGAAATATTGCAAGATGAAAGTTTGAGCAAGTGAGCCCTAATAGAACTTCCACCAGGGAAGAATGCATTGCACAACAAGTGGGTGTACCAGGTGAAGACTGAATGTGATGTCAGTAAGAGGTAAAAGGGTAGACTTGTTTAAAAAGACTTTCAGCAAAGGCAAAATGTTGCCAATGCAGTGGAAGTTGTAAGAAGAGACAAGAGTGACCCAGGAAATAGCTTGGAGGTGCAAAGCTATGTGGAGTCTGCTGATATGTTGACTTAGGGTGTTACTTTTGAGAAACTGAAGTTATGCACAACCTTAGTTGGTCTTCTGCAGTGAAGACAGAGACTTTGAGTTGTAGAGGTGGATGATTCAATGTGGATGATACATGTTAAATAAAAAGGCGACACCGCCAGTGGAGGATATCAGTTTGAGGAAGGAGATGTTGCACCCTGTGTACCGATCTCCAAGTAGGAGAATTATTAGAAACGGTGGAGCCCGGTCCACTATGCTTGGGCGATTACTTTGCTTTGGAGTGTCACGCCTCTTCACAAATAACCACTCATGCCTTCCTTTTTTGTGAAGTAAAGCATCTCTTTGCTCCATCCTATTCATGATAAAAGCTTTGGATGGCTCTCCTTAGGTTTAGAAGTCACGGTTTAAGTTCTTCTTCGGTTTCCTCGGGATAGAGGAAGGTTTCCTCGGGGCATATGAAGAGAAGGAGAAGTGCAAGCGGTAGTTCCTTGTGACTGAAGGAAGAAGAAGGAAGAAGAAGAAGATTGTTCTCTCTAGGCTTCTTCTTGGTGGCTTGTGGCAGAAGACAAATTATGTTTATTTCTCTTGGTATATCTCGGTGTATATTTTCTTTGGTGTATATCGGTGTAGAGAGAGAAGAAGAGAGAACAACGAAGTGAGAGTGAGAGATCCTCTTATAAGTTGAGGTGATCGATTAGTATAAATTCCTCAAGTAGTAAAATCCTTTGCAACTCCGTGGACGTAAGCAATTTGTCGAACCACGTAAATCTGTGTGTTCCGCTGTGTTACCATTTTTTGGTGTGAATTTTCTCGTTCTATTTTTCGCTTCGTCGATCGTTCTCCTGTTTGATTTATATATATACCACATCAACTAGTGTATATCAAGATCGCCACGACAACAGTATGTACATCAGCTTGAATTGCAGTGCAGATATTACAAATCTAAAATAGTAGTTTGGCTATAATAGTCACAGTCAGGATATAACAAAGATAGTTGATCATGAATGCTAAAGTCGATTATTGTAATAGTGGCATTTGACTATAGAGGTTGTAGTTGGATCTTGTGACAACAGTAGGTGGGCCATAAAGGCCACAATTGAACAATATAATACCATTAGTTGGCCACAAAAGTTGTGGTTAAAAACTATATATAATATTATACACTTTCTCGGGTCGATGCTCACTTCGCTGGTCTGCAGGTTGAGAAGGGAGGTCATGATTCCTCTGTTGTTTGGTATTTCTCCGTTGTGAAGATTGATTATTGTCTCTGACGTTACTCTTACACTTTCCCCCAAATTGCTCGAACTGATTCTTATGTGACTGATGGCCTAGTCCGTAGTGATTTGGTCCTCGACACGGTGGAGAAGGTTAACATAAGAACAAGTTGTCTCAATGATGACTAAAAGGGTCCTGGGCGAAGCTTCCAGAAGAAGACACCTTTCAGTAACTCTGGACAAACTATTGTAATCTGATGACCTTCAATGGAAAACCTGCAGAAGTATTCCTTGAGCGGCTCTCATTCACTTTGGTGAATTCTAAAGAGATGGGATGAATCATTGATGATCTGTCGGTTTGCCATGAACTGCTTCATGAATAGTCTGGCAAGCTCGTTAAAGGTATTTACAATGCCCCCAAACAGAGAGTAGAACTAAGTGAGAGCTTGTCCTTTAAGAGTAGTTGGGAACACTTAACATAGAAGCACATTAGAGGCACACTGAATGTGCATGATGGTTTGATATTGATCAATATGCTCATAGGGGTCAGTTATCCCTTCATAGGCGTCAATGTTCAGAAGCGTGAACTCTTCCCCGCTGAGGCTTCGTAATTCATTATGAATGACATCGTCTGGAATGGCAGTAAGGTGTGACAGTTCCATGTGAGCTGTCCGAGATGGATAAGTAGAGCTTGTGGTATCTAGGAGTTCAACATCATGACCTGACAAAGGAAGTGTTCTTTCTTGAGGAGGGGGACTAGTACTAGTTTCTCTAAGTAGTGTGTTTCCTGTAATTTGCTGAGCAAGTGGTAAATGAACTACATCCAATGGTGTGGGCAGCAGTTGTTGAACCCCGCATAGGAGCTATAAGATCTTTAATTGGGACTCCTCCATTCTGCGCATTCGTTTTTCTAGAAAAGGACCTGACACACCTTCGTCGGTAAGATAACATCTCTCACAGTGGAAAGATGAAGAGGTGTGCTGCCCTTAACTCCATGATTGCTCCCTGGAACGATGAGTGTTAGAGTGAGATGCTCCATTGTAATGAATATTGTGTATGGTGTTCATGTGGTAAGGCTCACAAGTACTTCAGTGGTGGGATTGAAGTTTCTCACAGATGGTGTCAAACTGATGTGTGTTAGAAAAATCACAGCATAAGAGTGACAAATTATCGTCTTAGGTGGTACAAAGATTTAACACGTACTCAGAAAAGAGAAAACAACTAATAATGACACCAAAAGTTTTTACATGGAAAACCCGAACACGGAAAAACCACGGGGTCTGACCCAGTTGAAGAGTTCCACTATAAAGAAATTATTACAGTGACAACCACTTGTGTCACAAGAGGGAAAATATTATAAGGTTTTTCCAGTTATAACGTCGATTCGCGGCGACTGATGGCGTTTGGTTGGGTCCGGTCAGTGGTGGTGGAGATCGACGTCGGTCGGTAGTGGGTAACGAAGGTTTGGGGGGGGGCGGGGGGGGGGGGGGGGGGGGGGGGGGGGGGGGGGGGGGGGGGGGGGGGGGGGGGGGGGGGGGGGGGGGGGGGGGGGGGGGGGGGGGGGGGGGGGGGGGGGGGGGGGGGGGGGGGGGGGGGGGGGGGGGGGGGGGGGGGGGGGGGGGGGGGGGGGGGGGGGGGGGGGGGGGGGGGGGGGGGGGGGGGGGGGGGGGGGGGGGGGGGGGGGGGGGGGGGGGGGGGGGGGGGGGGGGGGGGGGGGGGGGGGGGGGGGGGGGGGGGGGGGGGGGGGGGGGGGGGGGGGGGGGGGGGGGGGGGGGGGGGGGGGGGGGGGGGGGGGGGGGGGGGGGGGGGGGGGGGGGGGGGGGGGGGGGGGGGGGGGGGGGGGGGGGGGGGGGGGGGGGGGGGGGGGGGGGGGGGGGGGGGGGGGGGGGGGGGGGGGGGGGGGGGGGGGGGGGGGGGGGGGGGGGGGGGGGGGGGGGGGGGGGGGGGGGGGGGGGGGGGGGGGGGGGGGGGGGGGGGGGGGGGGGGGGGGGGGGGGGGGGGGGGGGGGGGGGGGGGGGGGGGGGGGGGGGGGGGGGGGGGGGGGGGGGGGGGGGGGGGGGGGGGGGGGGGGGGGGGGGGGGGGGGGGGGGGGGGGGGGGGGGGGGGGGGGGGGGGGGGGGGGGGGGGGGGGGGGGGGGGGGGGGGGGGGGGGGGGGGGGGGGGGGGGGGGGGGGGGGGGGGGGGGGGGGGGGGGGGGGGGGGGGGGGGGGGGGGGGGGGGGGGGGGGGGGGGGGGGGGGGGGGGGGGGGGGGGGGGGGGGGGGGGGGGGGGGGGGGGGGGGGGGGGGGGGGGGGGGGGGGGGGGGGGGGGGGGGGGGGGGGGGGGGGGGGGGGGGGGGGGGGGGGGGGGGGGGGGGGGGGGGGGGGGGGGGGGGGGGGGGGGGGGGGGGGGGGGGGGGGGGGGGGGGGGGGGGGGGGGGGGGGGGGGGGGGGGGGGGGGGGGGGGGGGGGGGGGGGGGGGGGGGGGGGGGGGGGGGGGGGGGGGGGGGGGGGGGGGGGGGGGGGGGGGGGGGGGGGGGGGGGGGGGGGGGGGGGGGGGGGGGGGGGGGGGGGGGGGGGGGGGGGGGGGGGGGGGGGGGGGGGGGGGGGGGGGGGGGGGGGGGGGGGGGGGGGGGGGGGGGGGGGGGGGGGGGGGGGGGGGGGGGGGGGGGGGGGGGGGGGGGGGGGGGGGGGGGGGGGGGGGGGGGGGGGGGGGGGGGGGGGGGGGGGGGGGGGGGGGGGGGGGGGGGGGGGGGGGGGGGGGGGGGGGGGGGGGGGGGGGGGGGGGGGGGGGGGGGGGGGGGGGGGGGGGGGGGGGGGGGGGGGGGGGGGGGGGGGGGGGGGGGGGGGGGGGGGGGGGGGGGGGGGGGGGGGGGGGGGGGGGGGGGGGGGGGGGGGGGGGGGGGGGGGGGGGGGGGGGGGGGGGGGGGGGGGGGGGGGGGGGGGGGGGGGGGGGGGGGGGGGGGGGGGGGGGGGGGGGGGGGGGGGGGGGGGGGGGGGGGGGGGGGGGGGGGGGGGGGGGGGGGGGGGGGGGGGGGGGGGGGGGGGGGGGGGGGGGGGGGGGGGGGGGGGGGGGGGGGGGGGGGGGGGGGGGGGGGGGGGGGGGGGGGGGGGGGGGGGGGGGGGGGGGGGGGGGGGGGGGGGGGGGGGGGGGGGGGGGGGGGGGGGGGGGGGGGGGGGGGGGGGGGGGGGGGGGGGGGGGGGGGGGGGGGGGGGGGGGGGGGGGGGGGGGGGGGGGGGGGGGGGGGGGGGGGGGGGGGGGGGGGGGGGGGGGGGGGGGGGGGGGGGGGGGGGGGGGGGGGGGGGGGGGGGGGGGGGGGGGGGGGGGGGGGGGGGGGGGGGGGGGGGGGGGGGGGGGGGGGGGGGGGGGGGGGGGGGGGGGGGGGGGGGGGGGGGGGGGGGGGGGGGGGGGGGGGGGGGGGGGGGGGGGGGGGGGGGGGGGGGGGGGGGGGGGGGGGGGGGGGGGGGGGGGGGGGGGGGGGGGGGGGGGGGGGGGGGGGGGGGGGGGGGGGGGGGGGGGGGGGGGGGGGGGGGGGGGGGGGGGGGGGGGGGGGGGGGGGGGGGGGGGGGGGGGGGGGGGGGGGGGGGGGGGGGGGGGGGGGGGGGGGGGGGGGGGGGGGGGGGGGGGGGGGGGGGGGGGGGGGGGGGGGGGGGGGGGGGGGGGGGGGGGGGGGGGGGGGGGGGGGGGGGGGGGGGGGGGGGGGGGGGGGGGGGGGGGGGGGGGGGGGGGGGGGGGGGGGGGGGGGGGGGGGGGGGGGGGGGGGGGGGGGGGGGGGGGGGGGGGGGGGGGGGGGGGGGGGGGGGGGGGGGGGGGGGGGGGGGGGGGGGGGGGGGGGGGGGGGGGGGGGGGGGGGGGGGGGGGGGGGGGGGGGGGGGGGGGGGGGGGGGGGGGGGGGGGGGGGGGGGGGGGGGGGGGGGGGGGGGGGGGGGGGGGGGGGGGGGGGGGGGGGGGGGGGGGGGGGGGGGGGGGGGGGGGGGGGGGGGGGGGGGGGGGGGGGGGGGGGGGGGGGGGGGGGGGGGGGGGGGGGGGGGGGGGGGGGGGGGGGGGGGGGGGGGGGGGGGGGGGGGGGGGGGGGGGGGGGGGGGGGGGGGGGGGGGGGGGGGGGGGGGGGGGGGGGGGGGGGGGGGGGGGGGGGGGGGGGGGGGGGGGGGGGGGGGGGGGGGGGGGGGGGGGGGGGGGGGGGGGGGGGGGGGGGGGGGGGGGGGGGGGGGGGGGGGGGGGGGGGGGGGGGGGGGGGGGGGGGGGGGGGGGGGGGGGGGGGGGGGGGGGGGGGGGGGGGGGGGGGGGGGGGGGGGGGGGGGGGGGGGGGGGGGGGGGGGGGGGGGGGGGGGGGGGGGGGGGGGGGGGGGGGGGGGGGGGGGGGGGGGGGGGGGGGGGGGGGGGGGGGGGGGGGGGGGGGGGGGGGGGGGGGGGGGGGGGGGGGGGGGGGGGGGGGGGGGGGGGGGGGGGGGGGGGGGGGGGGGGGGGGGGGGGGGGGGGGGGGGGGGGGGGGGGGGGGGGGGGGGGGGGGGGGGGGGGGGGGGGGGGGGGGGGGGGGGGGGGGGGGGGGGGGGGGGGGGGGGGGGGGGGGGGGGGGGGGGGGGGGGGGGGGGGGGGGGGGGGGGGGGGGGGGGGGGGGGGGGGGGGGGGGGGGGGGGGGGGGGGGGGGGGGGGGGGGGGGGGGGGGGGGGGGGGGGGGGGGGGGGGGGGGGGGGGGGGGGGGGGGGGGGGGGGGGGGGGGGGGGGGGGGGGGGGGGGGGGGGGGGGGGGGGGGGGGGGGGGGGGGGGGGGGGGGGGGGGGGGGGGGGCCTCCCAACCCCCCCCCTCCACTACCGCATGCACCTTCTCCCGTAAAACATTGTTCGTCTCTCCCTGTGTCGCATGCCTACCGAGGAAGGTAAGGGCCGACTGCCATATTGATCGTACTTTTATATCCCGAGGAAGCATTGTTGTTATTATTATTTCATGCACCATCTCCCGTTGATTTTAATGATTAATTTCATTTGCTCATATTGCTTTGTTGTTAGGATTCTTAAATATGACAATTATCTTGTTAACTAGAATTCTTTATTGAAACCATTAATCTTTTTGTATTCAGCTTCCGAAGAACTGGTGTTGGATTTATATCGATTTCTCTTTCTGCGCTATTTATACTGATAATCAATTTAAGTTGTTTCTGTTTTTTGTGATTTTTGAGCAATTTCTTAAAGGGTATATTTGGAAAATTACCATTCAGTTCTTAACCATAAAGTTATGTTCTATCTATTATTTTTCCCATCCAGTTATGTTGTAAATAATTTAGCAAAAACAGGGGCAGAATGATTATTTATCCAACAACAGCTCCCACTAAACTGTTCTGAATAAGTTGTCTCAAATATCAAGCTAACTTATTCAAATAATCTGCAGATTATCAGATTATCAGAATAATCTGTTTATTATAAATGATCAACAGCTGCCTCAAACAGACCTTAAGCCACTTCGACTAGTGGGCACAGCTAAAAAAAATTTAAATAAAATATAAAATTCTTATAAATTCAAAATAAAATGGCATTTTCTATTATTAAAAATCAATACAAAAAAAAATGGTAATTTACATACACATCACCCAGTTCTTATTTATTTACCTATCTCATACCAAAATTCTCAAGTTTAAAAATCAAACATCCAACTTTATCTTTTTCACCACTCTCCAATAATGAAATTTACATTTTAATCCATAAATAAGGTGTTGTTTCATAAAAAATGAAAGTCTCAGTGCCAGATAAGTAAAACCATGATAAATAAGTGCTGTGTATGTAAATTTCCCTTGAAAAAAAAATCTCTATCAGAAATTTGTCGGATTGTGATATTCATGAACGAAATTATCAGCTGATAAGAGAAATTATATTTCCTTCCATTATTAAAATAAATAATAATAAGATAAGGGAAGGTGGAATTGTGGTCCCCGGAAGATCTGGTGCAAGCCCAGCTTCCCAAAGAAGAAAGTAATTCTCAAGATTGGTGCAGATGTGGTTTATAACCACGCCATCGCACCGTACATCAGAAACTCTGTGGTAGATTATCCGGCGGACAGCGTTTTAGTTTTCTCGCCTTTGATAGGGCAAAAAAAGCAAATAAGATAAGGTTATGTTTGGAAATCTGGTAGTTGCTCTTATCCGTCCAAAGCAAGGACGCCACGGAAACAAAAATTGAGGGGGCGGCGATTTAATTATCAACAGCTAAACTTTCATTATTATATTTGTAACCCGCACTTTAATATAACGTCAAAAATATTAACTCCTCAGATGTTTGTGAATAGTTCATGCGCAGTTCATTAAATAGTTTAATACACCACTAATAAATTTTTATCATCGATCACAAATATCGAGACATGACACGAATCTCGAGGCAATCTTTTGAGCAATAAACATTCAAACTTCACTTAAGAGTCATCAAGGGCTCCGATTTCGATAAGCATATGGTAAAATTGACTGGCTTGATGAAACCAACCCAATTTTATAAAAAACTAGTCTAATTCGAGTCGGATCAAACCCAGATCAAATCATTAAACCATCATTTAAGGATTTTTTGAGGCATTTGGAAGGTCAAACAAATGTCAAATTTAGCGAGTTTATATTTGAATCGAGCATTTCGACAAGACGAATCCAACGAGCCCAAGATTGCTCAATTCCGACATCATTAAGGCACTCAAATGTCCATCAAACGTCATTTGATTGAGGGAAACTCTCCGGATCGCCCGATCAAAATGATTCATATTTCTGCATTAATTGTACCTAGAACACTACAAATAGAGCCTAACCCCTTACATGAGGGAAGATACTTGAGAGAGAACTAGAGACATTGAGAATGAGCTCAAATCCAACATTATCTCGGTCATTGTCGATCGCCGTCGACCACCACCAACCGTTAGTGACCATCGCCGACCTTCGTCAACCACCGTCAGCCTCTGTCGACCACCTTTCATCGACCACCACTGACCTTCATCGACTGTCGAGACTCCTTTAGGGTTACAAACATGACATATATATAACCCTATAGTACAATATATAATTACTTAAATTACCTCTGTACCAAACCGCGGGATGTTGCCCCCGCACCCCCAACCCATATAGTGAAACTCTCCCGATTGGACAGATCCTTCCGCTCCACTTAGCTCGTAGGCTCCGCTCCGCTACAACATCTGTTACATTTATGGTATATGAGCCACACCTAATAACCAATCACCGACGACCACTGCTGAGCGGATACCGTCAGACGACGCTGTAATCTGAAAATCCAGTAATCATTTCCCGTATGTTGGACAAGGGACATCAGTAATCATCAGCATATAGTAGATTTGTATAACTTGGTTAGGCCCCGTGGTTTTTTTCCTTTACGGGTTTTCCACGTAAATTTTTTTGTGTTATCACAGGTTGTTTCCCTTTCATATGAGTGTGTGTTGAATCCTTGTGCAACGGTAAGATGATAATCCATTACTCTACTGCCGTCGTGAATTTTCTAGCACACATTATAACTAATGTTCGATTCGTTCATTAAGAAAATGAGCCGAATATATATAAACATTTTCGTTGATGTTAGGCTCATTTTGGCTTGAAATTAAATTATTTTAAATGATTTTTTTAATATAAATAATAATATTTAAATCTCTCCACTATATTTAACATGCCACAATTACGTGATAATGAATGTCGAAATGATTTATTGTTCACAAATAGTTCGTGTTTACCTTGCTAAGCAAATGGACCGAATACCAACACATTTTTTGGGCTCGATATGCAGACGAGCCGAATATGACAATAGTATTTTTTAATGAGATGTGCATGAGCCGAGCCTGAGTTTGTCGGTTTACACCCCCATTTTTATACATAGAGAATTTGGTTGTATATAAAACTTAAAGTTTATGGGCTAGATATGCAAATACAAAAGAATTTATTGGTATACATTTAAATCATAAAACAAGAAATAAATCTCTCTCCCATTTTGATTCTAGTGCTTATTTTTCTTTCTTTTTTTTCCTATTGGGTTAAAGTTTTGCTTCAAGTTTTTAGGTGCCCCTGCTCAATTCTTCGTCACAGTTAGACAATTGTTATCTGATTACCACTTTATTGCCATTGTGCAAAAATTACCATCAGATATTCACTAACCAATCACAATTGTTTATTTGTCATCATCATGCAACCATTATACTGTCGCCATGTTGAATCCCCGCTTTTTAACTATAATAACAGACTAATATTGCCTAATCTTTGTCTTTCATTCATTCCTATTTTTTCATCATCGCCCAATTGCCACTATTACGTCACTATCAATTGATTGTTATTGCTCGACATTTGCCATCAGACATTCATCACCAGATGCAACCATTGTTAAGTTGCTTTCATCATTCTCATCTAACCATTGTTGCTTATCGCCACTATAGGAACAACGGGACAATCAACCGCTGCTACAAAACTAACATTTGAGTCAATGCTACATAATCACCACTACTACCTTGTAATTGTCCTACATCACATAATCACCATCAGACTGTTGTCGGCCATCTATCATCATCAAATCATTATCACCTAATTTTTGACATTGAGTCATCATCATTTGATCGTCAATTTTGAACCTGAACGCTGAATTACTAACATCAACATATCATCTCAATCTAAACACTACCATCCAACCATGTTACTTAACTGCAATCATCAAATCATCACGATTAAACTACAACCATCCCATGAACATTGCCATTGTTGGAATATCGTCTCACCAACACTATTTGACTATTACCATTCAGTCGTCACACCTTTGCTACCGAAGAATTGCTGCTCCCAACTTCTACCATTAGGCCAACATCACATAATTTTAAATTCATTTTCAGTTTAAATCCCAAAAAATCCCTTAAAACCCAGAATATATCACAAAACTTTAATAAATCTTTATATTTAATATATAATTTTTAATATTTATATGATATAATAATCTTTATATCAAAATAAATTTTTTTCAAGCTCCTGAAATATGATTAAAAAAAAAAGAGAAATAAATCCTGCTGGTTCCCAGTTCTACAGTATAAATACACGCGCCCCTCGTTCCCATTACTTCACTCCCAACTACCCTAAAG
>NW_018253281.1:0-405 GCF_001263595.1 Phalaenopsis equestris
ATATAATTTTTTAGAAAAATATGAAATCAAACTAATCTCATAGTTTTTGTAGTTTAAATGAAAGGGCACTACACTTCAAGCTATGTATCTATCCCGAAAGATAAACACAAGGCTTGAGGGCGAGGCTCGATCAAATAAACTAAGAAATATATGACATCCGTTTGGTGTGTGAAAACTATTTTTATTTATAAGCCGACAAGTTCCCCTATCTAATATGAAAAATTAAGTAGGGTTTATATTAAGCTAGGTTCGGAAAAGCTTACTATAAGGGCAAACCTTTATAACCTTTATAGTTAATTACATCTTATAGTTAATTACATCTTAGACAACCGAAGTTACCTAAGAAAACTCTTGATAAAAATTAGGGCAAATTATCTTCAAGGATTTCAAAGGAAAAAGACTTTT
>NW_018253282.1:0-3664 GCF_001263595.1 Phalaenopsis equestris
GGTTTTGCTGTTGAAGATGGTCGTACTGCCCACTATGCTAGCTCCAAGCTCCCTGTTGCGACGAGTTTAAGTTTTCTAGTATGTCAAGTTATAATGTTAAATTTGGTTGCCCTATGGATGAAGTTCTTTAAATTTTATGGGGGCATATTAAAGTTGATTAGAGCGACACTTGTTAGGATCCTACGGTTCCCTCGTTCCGGTACCACTATTTTCTATTGGATTCACTTAGTCTAATTAAACTAACTAAACTCAACTTAATGAGTTCCATAATTTCATTTAGACCGTGGGAAGCGTCGTTAGAAATCGTAGGTTACCTCCTTCGAGGGATTCCCGATCATCCGATAGAGATGTCTTAGTTTAGTCACAATTATAGTTTTATGTGATGTTTGTGATTAAATTTTGAGCTGTTTTATATTTTGAATGTTGTGGTGGTGAATTTTAATTTGGTTGATTTTAGTTTGGTTTCGGGTTATGGTTATGGTTAACATGCAAGTTTATGTTGTTTTCATACATGTAGGTAAATGCAAGCATGAAACATGTAAGGAAAAGGCAGAAGAAAAACAGTACTATAAATTGTAAAAACGTACCTGACGAGTCTTCTCATTCCACCACCTGAAACTTGAAAATGAATGTGAGGGCATTTATTAAGAGCAGGAAAAGTAGAGTTCTGGGGGGTTTACTAACTCTATATCGTATTTTGGTGGGTCCTTAAAAGTTTAATTAAGGTTGATTTCTTTGAGTGAAGAATATTAAGTTTAATAGGCTTCTGAGGTATCCAACAAGTTAGGAGGGGGAAGCAGGTCCGTGCCTCCCTCTCACCAGCTGGTGAAAAGCATCGAGTCCATTTAAACTTATTATGTTGTTTAATGGTTCATCCTGTAAATACCCTTAATGCTCAGTGAGCCCTATGTCTCAATTATCCCTAAGAATAGGGTAATTATCACTTATCATTTAATTTGAAAATTATGTGGGTGAAGACCCTTAAAGATGCAAGTTAGTGTAATTTGAACACTTTGCCAAATTTTTAATCCTAATTGGGCTTAGTGGTGTTTCAAGAATGTTTTATTTAGTTATGTTTATTTCTCTAATCCTTGTTTAATCAATTTTTTTATTCAGCCTAAGTCACCACTAAGCCCTTAAGACCTAGGTGAGTGTCTTAATTAGTTTTGAAAAGGGTTAAACTTAAGTGGTCATGATTCATGATTTGGGTTTTATTTGAAAATCAAAATAAGAGGTATTAAATTGATTAATTATTGACTGTAAAATTCATACCCCTAAGTCCAGGATCATTTAATTATAATAAACTTCCAAATTTTAATAATTTAGAAATTTATTAATCTTACTTAAGAAAGTGAGATGGTTTTTACCAATTAACCCGTTGTGTTTCAAGCATCAAATAAATTAATTAGGATCAGAGGTTACCCATTTCCCTCAATTATTTTAAGTTCTGGGGTATTTATTAAATACAAAATATTTTAAATGGGGAAAATTAAGTTTTATATTTTTGAAAAGTCTCCCTAAAGTTAGGAAAATTAGGGAAGAATATTTTATATTTTTTTGAATTTTATTTGATTTATTGGAATTATTCTTAACGAAAACCCATTTTTCGCCTTTAAAGATCATTTTTAAGCTTTAAAATTCAATATCTTTTTTTAGAAAACGAAGAAAAAATATTCTAATTATTCATAAGTGATTGGGAAGCAATTTAGAATATTTTCATGAGTTTTATTATTTTTGTGACTTTTATGGATTTTTAATTATTTTAGATATTTAAAAATAGGCTAAAAATGAAGTTTTTATTTTGAATTTCATTTTATTTTTAGAAAATACCTCTGATCACAGAGAACTCAAAAATTAAGTTTTTATAAATTTTTGAGTTATATTTTGATTTTTAAAAAATCATTTAAATGCCAAAAATGATGTTTATCTTTAAAAATCAACTTAAGTTATCAAATGAACTCAAAATATTTTGAAATTTTTATGGTGAGTTCTCTGGATCATAAGTAATAATGGAGATAAAAAATCAAGTCATTTTTATCTTTATATATTTCAAAATAAATTATCTTAGTGATTTAGTATTTGTAAAAATTAGGTGCATTTTAAATGACTTGACCTATGAAATTTTTTTCAAAAGCTCCTCTAGTCATGGTGGACCTTTCATTGTCATGGTGGACCTTCCAAAATTTTCTTGGAATTTTCTAATCAACATGCTAATTTTCATGATTATTTTAAACAAATAATGCACATAAACTTGAAAAATGTGATCCTCTGTCTAAGGACCTCCTCTGACTTTGGAGAAATCAGAGAATGTTCTCCTTGACAGAGGCTACATTATTCCAAAAATTCAAGCTATGATGATAAGTCTACATGCATGGAGAATCAAAAGATTCAAATCAATGTTTAATTAATTAAAAACAAAATATGCATCACATGGACTTAAAATTATTTCCACATTATTCTCCTCTATTCACTGAGCAAGATGGTATTTTAATTTTATTTTTGTGATTTTTCTACACAAAGTTATGGATTTTTGAAGTAAAGGGAGTTTAAATAAATAAAAAAACCCTACTTTTCTACTTATCCACGCGACGCCTCGTCAACCTACGACGGCTCCAAAACTCCACACGGCATGCTCCCATTTGATGCCACTGTCCACGCCAGCAGCCACGTGTCCCGTTATTTGTGTAAAGAAGCATTGTCCAACTTCATCTTGGTCGTTCATTCGATACACGCTTGATCAAACGGCTCCCCGTCATCTTCCCCGATAGAGTGATCATGTGATCGTCCACACTAAAAACCTAAGATCTCAGCCTTAACTCAAACAAATCACTTTAGGTTTGATCATATGGACTCATCTAAGTGAGGCAAACACATCCATACGGTAATCATGCAATTAAATTAAGTCTAATCAAATGGAGAATCAAAATGGGCTCGAGAGGATAAGAAGTTTTATACCTTTGCTCTGAGAAGTGAAGCTTCAATCAGAGGGTCTCGACACATTTGTTATGATCCAAACAGACTAAGGATTGAGTCTCTTATCTTGTTCTTCAATCATAGGGTCTTGGCACATTTGTTGGGGTCTAAGAAGGCTAGGGATTAAGCCTCTTGTCTTGGTGTAAGGCCTAGATATGAATTCAACCAAGTTTGATTTCATGTGTTGATTTTTGGTGTTGGTCTAGAGCTATGGTGGAGGCTGTGTGAGAGGGTAATTTGATGGGGCTTTTGCTTCTTTCACTGATGTGAAGGTATGGGTAGAGTTAATTTGAGTTTGGTGGAGTGTGGAGGTGTAATGAGTTCTGTCCTGGTTTTGGGCAGAGGTTTGAGCTCAAAATTAAGCTTCCATAGTGGAATTTAGTGGGGAAGGAGGGTTGGATTACACTGAGGGGATCTCAGAGAAGCTTCTTGAGAAGTTTGAGAGGCTCTCTCTAAGAAATTTTTAGCAGTTATTTTAACAGCGATGGAGGTATCGTATTAAAAACAATGGGGTTATGGTGGCTGTCATGGCCAATTAGGGGGTGTAATGTGGTGCTTAGGTGGAGTGCAACGGAGCTCTACAATTCAATTTGGCTGGGCTGGCCTCTGTTTGGACATTTTTCGGCCACTAGACTGGCCGGCCGGCCAAGGGGAGGTGGCTAGGGGCCCAGGGCTTCCCAAGGGAACTATC
>NW_018253282.1:4248-5214 GCF_001263595.1 Phalaenopsis equestris
CAAAATCAAATGGATTTGAGGCTTCACCGAGGCCAATTGATGGTTGATTTTGCTCTTTTGGAATGTTATAAAGATTTTTTAACATTAATTGGGGCCAATTAACTAGGCTTTGGGTTAAATTTGGTGAGATTAGGTCATGTGACCAAAATTGAGGGTTTGACCTATACCAAAATTGGGCTCAAATCATGGGCAAATTAAGCTTGGATTTGATCTATCTTGGCCATATGAAAAGTGAATTTGAGTTTAGGATTGAAATTGGGGTAAATTGAGATCAAATTGATGGACATTTGAGTTGAACCTGGGGAAATTTGGCCCTTTAAAGGGCAATTTGGGGGTTTTGATCAAAGATGGTCAAATTGGCCAAATTGGGTCATGTGATAGTTGAGGAAAATGAAATTGGGAATATTTGGGAGGTTTTCAAAATTTTTGGGATTCTTTGGAATTTTTAGAATTTAGGGCCAAAGAGGGGTATTTTGGTAATTTGGCCAATTTGAGGAGTTTAGGTAATTTGGGTGTTTTCAAGGTGTTTGAAATGATTTTTGAACAAGTTTGGGTATTTTTGGCTAGATTTGGAGATTTTGGCCAAATATGAGGTCTCAAGGGTATCTTGGTAGTTTGGGGAATTTAGGGGCAATAGGGTAGGTTGGGTATCTTGATAGAGTTGGATTGCTAACCACCATAAATAAGCCATGGATCAATGGAAACCCCATTTTGGGTCCTCTATGTAGTGGTTTTAGCTAAATCTTAGCCACCTACAGAAGTCTCCCAAAAGCATCAAGGGCTAAAGCCTAGAAGTTATTGGTTTAGGGTCATGAGTGATTATGAGTGCAAACAAGTGCATTAGCCTTGGACCAACACCAAGGGTCAACTCTAAGGTCCAACAGTCCTAAGGGTGACTCATCTTGAGTTTCCCCAATAGTGACCCCATCTATTAAGTGCTAGAGGTTAGGACCAATATGTGGAACT
>NW_018253282.1:5436-9956 GCF_001263595.1 Phalaenopsis equestris
ATGAGATTTGAAATTTAGGTATCAATCTCGAGAAGAGAGTCAAAATTTAGGTATCAACCTCGAAAGATGAGAATCAGAATTTAGGTACTGACTCAAAAATGTGAGAATTGAAATTTAGGTTTCAATCTCAATGAGAGAGTCAAAATTTAAGTATTGACCTCAAAAGATGAGAATCAGAATTTAGGTACTGACTCAAAAATGTGAGAATTGAAATTTAGGTTTCAATCTCAATGAGAGAGTCAAAATTTAAGTATTGACCTCAAAAGATGAGAATCAGAATTTAGGTACTGACTCAAAAATGTGAGAATTGAAATTTAGGTTTCAATCTCAATGAGAGAGTCAAAATTTAAGTATTGACCTCAAAAGATGTGTATCAGAATATAGGTACTGATTCAAAAATGAGATTTGAAATTTAGGTATCAATCTCAGGGAGAGAGTCAAAATTTAGGTATCGACCTCGAAAGATGAGAATCAGAATTTAGGTACTGATTCAAAAATGAGATTTAAAATTTAGATATCAATTCCAAAAAGAGAGTTGAAATTTAGGTATCGACCTAGAAAAGTGTGAATCAGAATTTAGGTACTAATTCAAAATAGAGATTTAAAATTTAGGTATCAATCTCAGGGAGAGAGTCAAAATTTAGGTATCGACCTTGATAGATGAGAATCAGAATTTAGGTACTGATTCAAAAATGAGATTTAAAATCTAGGCATCAAACTCAGGGAGAGAGTCAAAATTTAGGTATCGACCTTGAAAGATGAAATGAGAATTGATATTTCGGTCTCATGCTTAGGAAGAGAGTCAAAATTTAGGTAACGACCTCGAAAGATAGGAATCAAAATTAAGGTACAATCTGAAGATGAGAATTAAAATTTTGGTATCAATCTCAGGAAGAGAGTCGAAATTTAGGTATCGATCTCAAAAGATAGGAATAAGAATTTAGATACTGATCCAAAAGTGAGAATTGAAATTTACAAAGGGCTTGTGGTGTTGAATTTGCAGAAGTGTGTCATGTGGAAATGTTGATTTTGTTGAAGAAGATTTGTAGAGCTTTGTGGGGTTTTGTGCAGAATGAAAAATTCCACAGGGTTGTGAAGAGAGTTAATGCAGATAAATTTGTTGTTGCTGCATGCACAAAAAGCAAGAAACTCTGAAAATGAGAGAATCCACTCAACAAATTTTCATCACATTTAATTTTTCAAAATATGTCTTTAAAGTTTTAATTTTAATTAGTTGATTTTTTTTAACAAAGAAATTTGTTTTGTTGTTTATTTATCGATGATTATTTTTATTTAAAATTTATTTATTGTTAAAGATTTGTTGTTTTGTTCTTTGTTCATTGAAATTCTGAACCAACGTGTGGATCGTGGCTTTCATCCATCGCACAAAAAGGCAACTGACAAAAAGGCATACTCCTGAGAAAAATTTTCATTAATCTGCTTCAATAAAAAGATATCATAGATCGAACATAGGCTAACGCCTCAAAAGATACAATATATAGTCCATGTTGAAATACATTCAGAACATCTCATGCTATGAATACATTGTAGGCTGAATATATCAGATACATATCATGTCGCTAAAAAAAAAGTGAACCCTCTGACCGTATGTACTAGGTATGACGAGCTCCTGATCAAGCAGACCTTCTAAGTCATGCTCCAGGATAAGAGTTCCCTTCACATGTACTTAGAGGTACAACCCTCTCATGGCTCGTACAAAAGTAGCTCTTCTAGTTCCGGGTCTGGCTAAAATCCATATGGCATTTTGCTATTCCTGCAGAAAGTCAGAGACACCCTTTGGTGTCGTACCCCTAGAATGCAATGTTTGGCAACGTCTGCACCATTGCCTTTAAGAATGAGTACTAAACGGACTGGTAGAGGAATCTCCACAGCACCTCTGAACTCACCAGGGTCAACGATATCAATTTCTTTCCCAAATAAAATATTACTTTTCCTCAGAAATGAGACCGTGCAGAAGGGCCTCACAAAATCATGATGATCAATGTGTGAAGGAATGCAATAACCCTCTTCATAGATATTGATAATGCAACTATTGGGAATACATGTAGCAGGTAGAATATTCCATTTGACCATTCTTTTGATCATCCATTTTATCATTGGCGGTAGTGGATCCACTTGGTCGTGTCAGAGGATCCCAGGCGGATTCCCCTGTCTGTCGTTTGTGAAGTTATAACAACAGCCACACTGGATGGGGGTTCGGATGGTGATTCTTCCCTTTCCTCTCATCCATTTTTTTTGGCTTGAAATATGTTCTTTCCATAAGAAGGTCCGCTTGGCCTCTATCTTAAATCAAAGATACAGTCCATAATGCTTCTTTCATCACTTTCGGAAAAAACCCTGGAATACAGCTCCAGGCCTTTCAGTATATTGATGACCTTTCCCTAAACTTCTTCATAAAAATCGACTTCTCTTTTATTTACTTTAATTAACTTGTAGTATTCTAACATACCAGGGGTTGGCAGCTGTCGTGGGCGTTCATCCCTTTCAGCATTGGCAGGAACCCAAACTGGCGATGTTTGATCTGGAGCATGAGACTCAGCCTCTAGCGGGATGTACGACCCTGGGCTCCATGACACATACTGATCTATCCCTAACGGGACATATGGCTCATCCATCATAAAATTTGAAGTCTGAGACCCATTGGTGCTTGAAGTATACTCTTCCAATGTATTAAAACGTTGTAAATATAGAACATTGCAATCTGGGCATTCTACGAACGTACCCGTGGCTGATGTTCCGGTTGATATTTCATCGTTGTACGTCGGGCAACCCTTGCATAAGACATATGAAACTGAAAGTGTATCTGACTCTGTCATAAACCCCAGTTTTTCATCCGTGGTGGGTAAGCTAACAAAAGTTTCTTTCAGTTCTGGATCATAAATATGCCCCTCGGGAATAGGGGTGAGCAAGTTGTTTGTCTCTCTTTGACGTCTGCGTTCTTGTCATAAAAAGCTCTCTGCTTCTTGTGGCTGACATTCCTGCGTTGCGTCCTGCGAAGCGAAGTATTTGGCAGTCTTTCATTACTAGCGGCTATTAAGCCTCTTGCCGATGTAGCTATAATGGAGGGCAGACGACTGGGCCCTTCCATCGGATCTTGCTCGATTTTCATGTTCTTGCTTTTGCATGATACATTATCTTTAGTGGCCACTCTCAGTAGTGAAGGCAATACCTCTCTTTTTTTGCAGCTGACAACGTCCATGAGAGGACCTTCGTAGTCCATGTCAACCTGGTTAAAATCCATGTTTCAGAGGACCTTTGTAGTCCATGTCGACTTGGTTAAAGTCCATGTTGAAGTCTATGGTACCACTGTGCGGCGCCATTTCCTCATTTAGTGCGAGGCTCCAGCCATCCTTGAAAGCAAAGATCAGCCTCTGTCCCGATATCTTTCTGCAAATGACAGGAAAAATGTTAGTGGGCCGAAACTTGGCATGAACAAGAACAAAACAAAGAATTTATTGAAGAAAATTTTAGCTTATTTTAGTAAAATGAATTGTTTACTTATATATGAATTTTGTTAAATTTTTGTGGAACATTATACTCAAAAGTGGAAAGGAGAAAATTTGGACTTTAAAAATTTTTTTCTCAAAATTTTCATTATATTGAGGTTAATTACAAAATTTTGACCTAGTCATAGACATTTGGCCATATAGATAACCTCAAAATAATCAAAGTTTGAAAGTTTCAAAGCAAGTGAAGGCAAGCGACATCTGGTTGCGTAATAGGTTTTCAGATATCATTCATTTATTGGTAACATGGGTCTTTCGTCTTGGAAGTCCACTAACTGGTAGGCTCCGCCTGCATAGACCTTTTTAATGATAAACTATCCCTCCTATGTTGGCTCGAATTTTTCACCTATTTATGGCGTGCAAGAATAGGCCTTTTGAACACAAGTACGAGGTCTCCAACTTTGAATGTCCTTAAGCGGACCAAATTGTCATGGGCTTGTACCATCTTCGCCTGTTAAAGCTCCAAATGTTGTTATGCTTCTTGTCTTTTTCCCTCAAGACTTTCGAGTTCTTCAAGTCTGATTTTTGTACTTTCTCCTATTATGAGTTGGTTGGCAACAACAAGTCTAAGAAATGGTGTCTGGATTTTTAGCGGTAGCACGGCCTCGGACCCGTACACGAGCATATACAGTATACATTAAGTGGGAGTCCTAAAAGTCATCCAGTAGGCCCACAAGGCTTCTAATAGTTTATTGTGCCAATCCATTTTATTTTCATTTAGTGTTTTCTTCAAAATATGTATCAGTGTTTGGTTGAAACCCTCAGCCAGACCATTTTTTTTGGGATAGTAAATCGTAGAGTATCTCCAAACTATCTCATGTCTTTTGATAAAATTGTTGATCTTTATACTTTTGAAAGCTGTCCCATTATCAGAGATTACTTTGCACGGTACACTGAAATGGTAGACAAGAACGGTAGAAAATCTGGCTTTTAAAAAATTGAAGGATGTGCTATGTCGTAACATCATGGAACGGAACGCCCTCTGCGCCTTTG
>NW_018253282.1:10224-10473 GCF_001263595.1 Phalaenopsis equestris
CCTTCTACGCTTGTGCCCGGCTCAAAGACCGTAGCCACATCTGGTCGAATGATCTTCTGTATAGACTGTTTCCCATCAGGGCATAAGACATAGCCCTTACTGTGATGTGGTGCACCTCATACTTGTCTTCTGACAGCTTTCCAGTATGCAAATATTCTATTAATGGCTTGTGTTAATCCTTGTTGATGCCAGCAACTGCAATCACCATTCCTTCTTCTTTTTCAAGTTTAAGTTTGTGTAGAGTTTTGA
>NW_018253282.1:10503-14499 GCF_001263595.1 Phalaenopsis equestris
TCTTCCTTGTACTGTGACTTCAATGGAATCCTCGAAGGGACACGTCGTTTCCTTAGCAAGTTTTGCTAAAGCGTCAGCATGGACACTATCTCCCCTAGGAATCCAATAGAAAGTTAAATCAGGAATAATCTCCAGGAGCTTCATCGTGTACTGATGGTATTCTGCTAATCTTGGTTTCAAAATTCTATATTGTCCGACGACTTGCTGGATGATGAGTTGGGAGTCACCATAAATGACAATGTTTGTTATATCCATTGAGATTTTCATTTCGTTGGTGCACGCTCTGTCGGGTGGTATTAGAACCTCATTATACCCTTATCTGGCGTGATAAAGATAAAACCAATCTGTACTTTGCCTGGTGTAACTGTGCCTAATCTTTTATCTTTTCTAGCTGACGAAGGGCCGTCGAAGTAAATTTCCCAGTGTTGTGCACTGGAGATTTCCATTTGTAGTATGTGCTCATCAGGTAACTCATTGTTGAGAGAGAACCCAGCTGGTAGTGGGTGTGCAACGAGAAAGTCTCCTAGTATTTGTCCCTTGATAGCACGGAGGGAAACAAAAGTTATATCAAATTGTAATAAGATCATTGATCATCTTGCTAAACGTCTGGAGAGTGTTGATCGGGTCATCAAATATTGTCATGGATTAACTTTCAAATCTTACGAGAAATCATGTAATGTCTAAGCTTTTGGGCGGCAAAAATCAATGCCAGACAATGCTTCTCAATAAGTGGATACCTTATCTCCATCAATATTAGGCGACGACTCAATTAGTAGAGTGCATTTTCTTTACCCTCATCATTGACTTCGGCTAAGAGGGGCCCATAGGTAGTGGAAACTCGTCTTTTGGACATGCCTTGTTCAAATCACTGAAGTCAACACAAACACGGATCTGTCCATTTTTCTTCTTAACAGGTAAAATGTTGGTTAACCACGTGGGGTATTGTTCTTCTTTTACAAAGTTGGTGTCTATCAATTTCTTCACCTCGGCGATGACTTGTTGTTCTATTTCGAGGCACATTCTCCTTGCAGCTTGTTTTACTGGGGTTATGTTCTTATCCACCCTGAGTTTATGAACTGCAACCTTTGCTGATAGTCCTGGCATTTAATCGTAGCTCCATGCGAAGCAATCTTTGAATTCTGTTAATAATTTGATCAATTCTGCAGATTCTTCATCAATAAGTACATAACTTATAAATGTAGATCGGGGTCGTTCTTTTCTCCCGAAGTTAATCTCTTTTAATTCATCAACAGTAGATTTAATTTCCTCTTCAAATTGTGGCGGAGCATCTTCTATTGGTTGATTAGTAGAGTCACCCTCTATATCGAGGCAATCCTCTTCTGACTCACCAGTAACAACCATGCGAAATTCAGAATCATCGTCTGGTCCTACTGTACCAAATCTGAGACCCTCTTTTGACTTTGGAGTTTGACTTTTAACATTCTATAGTTTTTCAAAAAGTTGAAATTTATCTTTTGGAATTTGTTTTGGTAAGTGTCGCTGTTGAATTAACTTTTGAACACAAGGCGAGAAGTAACCGGTAACCAAAAGGCAATTCCATTAATTCAAAAGAATCAACATCCAAATTTACATGTTTTTCAAGCTCAGTTGAGGTAGAAGCACGGTAAAATTTGATCAGCTTCAAACCAACACTACGGACTTCCTTAACTTCTAAACTCTTGACCTTTTGAGGGAGAATAGGAGTAAGGGTCATATCATTCACATAGTGGTTTATCCGATCATACATTGTTTTATATTCATTCTTTTCTGTATCTTCTAGGGATATCTCATACTGATGTCTCTTCCGTCTTGTCATCATTATTTCATCTCCAGAACTATCTTCATCACCAATGTTGATAGTTGGCCTAGACTGTTCAACAATTACATTGATCCTTCCTCGTCCACGTCCCAGGCCTCGACCTCGGGTGCGCGAACTAAAAGACCTTTCACCATCTCGTTGTAAAGGAGTGGTGAAAGATTGCTAAAGCGGAGTTGAATGGCCTCCTCTTTGTGATTCTTCTGAATCTTCATCTTTATTTGTGATAACTTCACAAGAGAAGACAATTTTATTTTGAGGCGCGTAGTAGGCAGCATCTTCATGGATACCAACTTCATGCACTGAAAATGGTTGTAGGTCACCCTTGATGCAATTTTCTTGACCATCTTTGCGGTATTTGATGCACTGGTGTAGAGATGATGGAACCATATTGTGCTCATGAATCCATGGTTGACCTAGTAGAGCATTAAAAGAGGTCTTGGAGTTGATGATATAAAATTTAGTGGTTGTCATGAGTTCTCCAACCTTCATAAGTAATGTAATTGATTTGAGGGCTCTTTCTCCCTTTTGGTTGAATCCTCTTAACATCATCTTATCGACCGTAAGCTCTTGAGCTTCAATATCCAAATAGGCTAATGTGCGTAGGCTCATCAAGTTAATAGATGCTCCAGGATCCCCTAAAACTCTGGATAACACAAATCTGCCGATGTTGACAGAGATGTAGAGTGGATGGTTGTGGTTGGCGGTACCGAGCAACAAGTGGTCGGCGGTACCAAGCAGCAAGTCTTCATCTATGAAGGTTACCCCTGACTGTTCTTTCAATGAGCAAACTTCATCTAAGGATGTGCTGGCCAACTAAGCTAAGCAAATTTCTGGGTCAAGCAAAGCTGTAATTAGAGATTATCTCATATCCTTTGACAAGATCAAAGCTTCGTAGATGCTTAATTGGGCCGACAACTTCGTAAGATGAGCTAGCACGTTGTAGTCTACTTTTTATTATCCTCCGATTTTCTCTTGGTTGTGAGGTTCTTCTACTAGTGGAGGTGGAGGTAGCTCTTCTTGACTTATTATTTGCTTTCTTTTATCCACTGGAGCTGCTCTCGGGGGTAACACTTTCCTTCTCCTTAAGTTTATTTCTGTAATTTATTCTTCTTAAGTCACCTCTGCTGAATTTTCCGGTGTTTCTTCTTCTCCGTCGAAAAGATCTAAGTTGATGGCAAGCGGTGCACCGTGGTGCTCTAGAATTGGCTCCTCACTTCCGGTGTTGTCGTAGCTGTTATCATTGATGTCTCCTTTGGTATTGTTAACGAGTTCATCGGACTCGAGTACGATTGGATGATCATTTTGGGGATCAAGATCGAAGCTAGATCTGTTACAATTAGTTATGTTATCACCAAAAATAGTTAAAACGTAGCCGAAATCACAATCATTACATTCATAAGATCCCAGATGGACAAAAAGATAATCATACAAAGTCAAGGGTACGAGGATTTTCTTCCCCGAATCTGAGATAACCAATCTAGTAGAGGCAGCCCCTATCCTACCCCCCGTGCTATCAATCTTCGTAGTGATGCTTTTCTTCTTCTTCTTTTTCCTTGACGATGATGGATCTCCTGACGAAACCTTCATCTCTGGCTTGGTATGTTGCGAACTCTGAATGGAGGCTTGTTTTGACGTAGACTGGATCTTGTTCAGTATTTTCTTGGATGATCTGCTTCAGACCTCATTCCATTCTTATATGATATTTGTTGAAGCTTGTTTTGATGAATCCTGAATTTGATTAAGGACCCTCTTGAGTTCATTCCAAGTTGTACTCCATCAATCTATTCTGACATACGGATCAATTGGGGAGATTGGCTCAGCTGAAATCATGTTTATGGAACCTTTTTTGGGTTCTCTTAAATACTCTTTCGGGATTGTTATGTTCTCTTCCTTGGGGTTTCTCTCGATCTAATCTTTAAAGATGAAACATTTTTCTATAGTGTGCCCAAGCAACCGGTGGTATGGGAAATAATTTGGTTCATTCTTCTTATCCGCCTCTTCGGGCTTTTTTTGATCTGGTAGTTTGAATTCTGGCTTCTTCATCAGACTCCTGAATATTTTAGGTATAGCTTCATCCTTGAAAGAATACACAATTTTCTATTGCTCCGACAGGGATATTCTCTTATCCCCTGTTTGAGGTGATCCCTCTTGAGGCGGCCGCTGGGTGGGTTGGCTTT
>NW_018253282.1:16314-28843 GCF_001263595.1 Phalaenopsis equestris
GACATCAAACTCCTCCGGGTAAGGTCTACCCTTCAAAATTGATGCACCTCCCTTGGATTGGGCTAAGGCGTCCCGCACTTGTTCAACCATTTGCTTGAACTCCTTTTCTGGCATGGCACTTGATGGAGAATCTTTCTTTGGTTGCTAATCTTTTTTTGCTGAAGTAGCCTCTCTTCTTTCATCTATAATGTGTATGATTTCTAACTGATTAATCTCTGGAGAAGCCAATTGTGGTGCTTGTGATTGCCCCTAAATGGTGGCCATGGCGGTCATAGTTGCAGTCATTTCGTCTATTCTTTTCTCTAGTAGACTAACTTGCTCATCCCTTTGGAGGATAACCCTACGCAACTCATCTACGGTGTTTTCTTCGGTGTAAGGTTGAGCCTCACGCGTAGATGTGGTGGCTCTAGTTTCAATCACATGGACATTCATGAAATCCTTCTCCAAGTAATCATTATAATCAAAATTTTTATTGTCGCTATCGACAGAGACTCCGTGTTCTCTAGCTAACTCGAAAATCTCGATCCTGAGTTTCTCAACTTTTTTCTCATTATCGATTCCTTGATCGCTTTAAGATCTGGTGGACCCTGATGGACATCCTCTACTTGTTCCTCCATCTTGCTGGCTATTGTCGCGACACTGTCAAATATTTCAGACA
This sequence comes from Phalaenopsis equestris, assembly GCF_001263595.1. Classification (NCBI taxonomy): domain Eukaryota; kingdom Viridiplantae; phylum Streptophyta; class Magnoliopsida; order Asparagales; family Orchidaceae; genus Phalaenopsis; species Phalaenopsis equestris. Next base: position 16,973 of record NW_018253282.1, read on the forward strand.
ATTGTTTTACTTCTTGTCCTACAGGCTCACTGGACTGTATCGGTGCAGCGACCTTGGGTACCCATACCTTCTTCTTTTTCGATGATGATGTCTCAGGACGGAGTGTCTTAGTAGAAACATCAATATGTCAAAGTAAAGTATGATCCCCGTGGTGTAGACCAGCTATAGTGTCAGGTAATTGTCTTGTCTTTATCTTTGGGATTGTAGGAATGTCTCCATAATGGGTGACGGGTAAGATCTTTGTACCCAGTCTCGACTTAACCGCTCAACGGGCAGCGGTCCTGGTGGCAGTATAATTAGTAGTAATTAATACAATATCAACTTTGTTCCCTAAACAAAACCAACATGGATGCCAGTAGGTGGCACTCTAGTTGTCTTATAGGATTGGCGGATTTGACACTCTTCAAAATTTCCTTCTTCATGCAAGGAGAAATTTCATCTCCCACTCATTTAAGTAACTTGCTAACCGAACATCCTTCTTTGGTAGCAAGCCTTTTGAAGACTGCACTAACTCGAGTGATAGGAGTGAACTTCTTTCTCAGAGGATGGAATCTACTTCCTCGCAAGAGTGGATAAATTTCTGGTAACACTTCTTCAACTTGATGAAGCTCCTCCTCAACAGGCGTTTCCTTGGGAGTCTGGGCTTTAATGGCCCTTTGAACTTTTTTGTTACGATTCCTCATTCGAGTTCGGGTCAGCGGTACAATCCTTAAACTTGATCCGATTTCAAACACGAGTGGTGGGACAGTTAATCCCTCAGTCGGATCCTCAATAATCATCACTTCTTTCTTTCCCCTTACTTTCCCCTTAGCAGCAGCGGGGCTAGCAGGTTTGGCGGGTGTTGCGACGACATTAGTTTTAGACTTCTTTCAGGGAGGGAAGTCTTGAAGGTAGTTCAGGTTGAATTCTGCAGACGGCTCCTGTATTTCTGGAGTGGCGATCTTCATTACTATAAACGGGGCTTTTTACTATTTCATTACTATAAACGGGGCTTTCCCGAGGATGACCTTGAGATCCTTGAACCCGGCTCCAAATTTGATGGTACGAACGAGACTACAGGCTTCATGGCTCACTGGTAGGTTGCAGGAAAAAGTTAGCATTGGGTAATCCATTGCAGCAGGCTTGAAAATAGAAAGTTTCAGGGTTAGCTATATGGCCAAAAACCTCGTAATTTTTTTTTATTTAGTGCAAGCACTGAAAGTAGAGGTTGATCTATAAACCGGGCGGGTCTTATTTTATGGGTTTTTTAAAATCTTGTTTAAAATTTAATTAATGTAAGAAAATCTCAAAGTACGTACAACACAACGCGATTTGGTTTAATTTATGGAATAACAAAGCAAATTTGGAAGGCGATGTGAAGTATTTTAGGACCCAGTACGGGACCTATTTAGTGGCAGAAAATACCCAGGTGGAACTAGTCCACCGACACACGAATTAGGGGGTCTGACCCCACATGAAAATTTAAAGAGTCCTTAATGGCCTTCTGAACCCCTCGGTTCAAAAATGGTGAAACAGCTAGTCCTAAAGTCCAAGGAGTTGGCGTTGTACCTTCCTAAGACTGAAATAAGTAAAGTATGCCAATGGAAGAAGGGTAATTAGGTCCAAGAAGGACATGAACACTTTACCGATGTGTGAATATAATATTTATTGATTTGTATGGAGAGAAAAGCTTATCCCCAGCAGAGTCGCCAGAAGCTGTCGGCACTATTTTGTGTTGAGGAGTTGCCCGTAAGAAGCTGTCGGTCACCGGAATCAAAATCCCGTCGCCCGCTTCAAAATGATGTTTTAATTTACATATATATTTATTTTTAGAAAAGATATGAAATCAAACTGACCCCATATTTTCATAGTTTAAATGAAAGAGCATTGTACCTCAAATCCTGTATCTATCCCGAAGGATAAATACAAGACTTGAGGATGAGACTCGATTAAACAAACTAAGGAATATGTGACATTTGTTTGGTCTACGAAACCTTTATATTTGCCGACAAGTTCTACTATTTAATATGAAGGATTAAATAGAGTTTATATTAAGCTGGGTTCGGACATGCTTTCTATAATGGCAAGCCCCTATAGTTAATTACATATTAAATGACCAAAGTAACCTAAGGAGACTCTTGATAAAAATAAAAAAAATATTATCTTCAAGGAATTTCAAAGGGTAAGACTCTTCAATGAGATCGGACGTAGATGTGTTAAAGGGGATTGGTTCAAATTTAGAACATTTTATTGTAGAATCCAAAGTAGAAAGAACTAGGGGATGTCATGGATCCAAAGGAGAACTCTGGTGACTTCCTAAACTATCCTAATGTTTGGCTTTTAGTTTTTAGGAGAAAATTTTGTGTTTTATTCTGCAAATTTTATTTTTTAGGGCTTACATTCGTGTGAAACGATCACACAAATAGCCTGGAAGATGTGAGGATTTAGGTCGTGATAAATGACAACCTCAGAATCCTAAGACGAGTTAGGGCTCATATTGTATAACAGGGCTATAAAAAAGCCTAAAGATAAGGTGAGGATTTACATTGCATAAACGAACAACCTTGAAGTCCTATGGCTTTATTGTTTAAGTCAAGGAAGAAAGATTGGTTTAGCTGGGGAAGGCAGGTTTTGCTGTTGAATATGGTCGTGCTGCCCATAATGCTAGGTCCAAGCTCCTGTCACGACGACTTTGAGTTATCTATATGGCCAAAAACCTTGTTATCCTTAGTGCGAGCAGTAAAAGTAGAGGTTAATCTGTAGACCGGGCGGGTCTTAATGTACAGGTAATTTTAACATCTTTATTTAAAAGGGTGTAAAATTGTTTAATATTTTGAAGTGCACGCAGTACAACACAATTTGATTTAATTTGCAAAGAAGCAAAACAAATCTGAAAAGGAGTTGTGAGAAAGTTTAGGACCTAGTGCGGGACCCAATTTGCGGCAGAAAAATGCCCAGGTGGAGTTAATCCACCAACGCATCTATTGGGAGTCCGACCCCACATGAAAATTTAAACAGTCCTTAGTGGCCTTCTGAACCCCTCTGTTCAAAGATGGTCGAAAGGTTTTGATTATGGTTTTGTGGCTATCCTGATAGTTTTAGTTTTCATGCAGGGTGGGTTTTCAATGCAAATTTATATGAGCACAAAAGTATAGCATAAAAGTATAAGAGAGACGACGCTGAAAACTATAAAAGCGTACCTGGCGAGTCTTCGCGTTTCACCACCTGAAACTTAAAATGCATGTCAGGGCAATTTATATAGAGGCAAAAAGTAAGGTTTTGGTAGTTTCCCTAACCGTATGTCATATCTTGGTGGGTTCTTAGGAATTTAATTATGGATGATTTTGTCAAGCAAAACATATTAAGTTTAGTAGATCTTCAAGATATCCAACAGATCTAGAGAAAGAAGCAGGTCCGTGCTACTCTCTCGCTGCCTGGTGGAAAGTCCCGAGTTCTTTTAAACTTTATTATGTTGCTTAATAATTCATCCTATAAACGAGTTCTTTTAAACTTATTATGTTGCTTAGTAATTCATCCTGTAAATACCCTTAATGCTCAATGAACACTGATGTCTCAATTATCCCTAAGAATGAGGTAATTATCACTTGTGATTCAATTTAAGAATTATGTGAGTGAGGACCCTTAAAGAGCCAAGTTAGTGTGTTGGAACACTTAGCCAAATTTTAACCCTAATTGGGCTTGTAGTGTTTGAAAGATGTTTTAATTTTTAATGATATTTACTTTTCTAATCCTCATTTAAATGAAACTTGATTTAGCCTAAGTCACTACTAAGCCCATAAGACTTAGGTGAGTGTCTTAATTAGTTTTGAAAATATTAGGCTTTAGGTGGTCATGATTCATGATTTTAATTTTATTTGAAAATCAAAATAGTGGTATTAAATTGATTAATTATTGACTTCAAAAGTCATACCCCTAAGTCCTGGGTTCATTTTATTTTAATAAACATCCCAAATTTTAATAATTTAGAAATTTATTAACTTATCTTTTCAATTAAGAAACTGAGGCTGGTTTCTATCAATTAACCCCTTGGGTTTCAAACATCCAAATTAATTGATTAAGATCAGAGGTTACCCATTCCCCTCCTTGACTTAAGCCTCAATGTTAATATAATTAAGTCTAATTTTCCAAAATTACACATTTGCTCTTAAGGCTCTAACACTTCATAAATTTTCAAATTCAATACAAATGACTTTGAAATTTTTATCCTACTCATTCATGGGTCAATTAAGACATCAGAGGAGAAAATGTGATTTTTCAAAATTTAATTTATTTATATAATTATTTTCATGTAAAAATAGGATTTTTCAAAGAAACTTCTTAACTTGACCAAGGTTTCTCTTAATCCATTGAATTTTTTATTGGAGGTAGCCCTAGATCAGAGAAGCCTCTGGACCAAATTTCATGATTTTTTGAATTTTATCTGAATTTTAAGAATTATTTTAAGTTTTTGGGTATTTATTAAATACAAAAAAATTTAAACGGGGAAAATTAAGTTTTGTATTTTTAAAAGGTGTCCCTAAGGTCAGAGAACTGAGAGAAGAAGATTTTATATTTTTTTTTGAATTCTATTTGATTTATTGGAATTATTCATAATGAAAACCCATTTTTAGCCTTTAAAAATCATTTTTAAGCTTTAAAAGTCAATATCTTTGTTTAGAATACCAGGAAAAAATATTCTATATGTTTCTAAGTGATTGTGAAGCAATTTAGAACATTTCCATGAGTTTTATTATTTTTGTGATTTTTATGGATTTTTAATTATTTTAGATATTTAAAAATAGACTAAAAATGAAGTTTTTATTTTAAATATCATTTTATTTTTAGAAAATACCCCTCATCACAGAGAACTCAAAAAATAAGTTTTTATAAATTTTTGAGTTAAATTTTGATTTTTGAAAAATCATTTAAATGCCAAAAATGATGTTTATCTTTAAAAATCAACTTAAGTTATCTAATGAACTCAAAATATTTTAAAATTTTTATGGTGAGTTCTCTAGATCATAAATAATAGTGGAGATCAAAAAATCAATTCATTTAAATGTTTATATCTTTCAAAATTAATTTCCTTAATGATTTAGAGTTTATGAAATTAAGTACATTTTAAATGACTTGACCCATGAAATTATTTCCAAAAGCTCCTCTGGTCATGTTGGACCTTCCAAAATTTTCTTGTGATTTTATAATCAACATGCTAATTTCCATGATTACTTTAAGCAAATAATGTACCTAAACTTGAAAAATGTGATCCTCTGTCTAGGGACCTCCTCTGACTTGGAAAAATGTGAGGGAAAAATGTGAGAATGTTCTCCTTGATAGAGGCTACAATATGCCAAAAAATCAAGCTATGATGATAGGTCCACATACATAGAAAATCAAAAGATTCAAATTAATATTTAAATAATTAAAAATAAAATATGCATCATATGGACTTAAAATTTTTTCCACATTATTCTTCTCTGTTCACTGAGCAAGAGGGTATTTTTATTTTATTTTTATGATTTTTCCACACAAAGTTATGGATTTTCGAAGTTAAGGGAGTTTAAATAAATAAAAAAAGCCCTATTTATCTACTTATCCACGCGGCGCCTCATCAACCTACGGTGGCTCTGAAACTCCACGCGTAGTGCTCCCATTTGACGCCACCGTCCACACCAGCAGCCATGAGTCCCGCTGTTTGTGTAAATAAGCACTGTCCAACTTCATCTTGGCCGTTCATTCGATACACGCTTGATCAAACGCAAACGGCTCCCCGTCATCGTCCCCGATGAAGTGATCTTATGACCGTCCACACTAAAACCCAAAGATCTCAGCCTAGACTCAACCAAATCACTTCGGGTTTGATCTTATGGACTCGTCTAAGTGAGGCCAACACATCTATACAGTAATCATGCAATTAAATTAAGGCTAATCAAATGAAGAATCAAAATAGGCTCGGGAGGGGGAGAAGTTTTATACTGAGACGTGAAGCTTCAATCAGAGGGTCTTGGCACATTCATTGGGTCCAAGAAGGCTAGGTATTAAGCCACTTATCTAGGTGTACGGCCTAGATATGAATTTGACAAAGCTCGATTCCAGGTGTTTGTCTGTAGCTATGGTGGAGCCTTTATGAGAGGGTAATTTGATGGGGCTTTTGCTTCTTTCATTGTTTTGAAGGTGAAGGTAGAGTTAATTTGAGTTTGGTGGAGTGTGGAGGTGTAATGAGTTCTGTCCTGGTTTTGGGCAGAGGTTTGAGCTCAAAAATAAGCTTCCACAGTGGAATTCAGTGGGGGAGGAGGGTTGGATTGCACTGAGGGGATCTCATAAAAGCTTTTTGAGAAGTTTGGGAGGCTTTCTCTAAGAAATTTTCAGCACTTAGTTTAACGGCCATGGAGGTGGCCTTTTATAAAAATGGGGTTATGGTGGCTTTCGTGGCAAATTAAGGGGTGTAATGTGGTGCTTAGGTGGACTGCAGAGGAGCTCTACAATTCAATTTGGCTGAGCTGGCCTCTAGGTTTGATTTGGGTGAAGCTCCATGGGGGTGGCTCTTAGTTTGGTCATTTTCCAGCCACTAGGCCTGCCGGTCGGCCAGGAGGAGGTGGCTAGGTGCTCAAGGCATCCAGAGGAATTTATCACAATAATTTAATGCAAATGTGTTTTGATTTGGCAAGGATATCTTAAGCATTTGTATTTTTGGGACTAAGACCCCTTAACTTGGGGGACTTTTTGTCCATGGATCATTTGTCTTGGGTTAGATATGTTTTTGGCTCAGCCTTAGGGGTCAACTAATGGCTGAGGTGGAGTTAATTTGGTTGCTTTAGGGTGATTAGGTCACATTTAGTGCATGGGTCCAAGTGGGTGAAAATGACCAAATCTTGGGTTTGGTCTAGGCTATTCATGTCAATTGGCCAAAATAAATGTTGCATTTGGTGTATATGATCATAAGGAGCAACTTTGGTGAAGGATGGAAGTAGTTTTGAGCTCAATTGAACGGTCAATTTGAGGGAATTTTTAATTTTAATCAATTTGGTCATGTTGGGCTAGGCTTGGGTCTAGCTTGAGCTAGCCTTGTGATAATTCCAAATTTATTATTGTAAATGGTCAATAGGGACCCTATGAAGAGTTTTCAATGTGAATTGGATGCCAATTTGCTGGTGAAGGCCATCAATTGGGTGAAATTTGGAGACTTAGCCAATTTGGCGCTAAATTTGGGAATGTTGAATTAGACCAAAATCAAATGGATTTGAGGCTTTACCGAGGCCAATTGATGGTTGATTTTGATTTGTAGGATTGTTATAAATATTTTTCAACATTAATTGGGGCCAATTTATTAGGTTATGGGTTCAATTTGGTGAGATTAGGTCATGTGACCAAAATTAGGGGTTTGACCTATACCAATATTGGGCTCAAATCATGTATTAGGCTCAAATCATGGGCTAAATAAGCTTGGATTTGATCTATTTTGGCCATATCAAAAGTGAATTTGAGTTTAGGATTGAAATTGGGAAAAATTGAGATCAAATTGAGATCAAATTGATGGACATTTGAGTTGAACTTGGGGAAATTTGGGCCTTCAAAGGGCAATTTGGGGGTTTTGATCAAAGATGGTCAAATTGGCCAAATTGGGTCATGTGATATTTGAGGAAAATGAAATTAAGAATATTTGGGAGATTTTCAAATTCAAAATTTTTGGAATTTTTTGGAATTTTTGGAATTTTGTGGCAAATTAAGGGGTGTAATGTGGTGCTTAGGTGGACTGCAGAGGAGCTCTACAATTCAATTTGGCTGAGCTGGCCTCTAGGTTTGATTTGGGTGAAGCTCCATGGGGGTGGCTCTTAGTTTGGCCATTTTCCGGTCACTTGGCTGGCCGGCCGGCCCGGGGGAGGGGGCGAGGGGGCCAAAGATCCAGAGGAATTTATCACAATAATTTAATGCAAATGTGTTTTGATTTGGCAAGGATATCTTAAGAATTTGTATTTTTGGGACTAGGACCCCTTAACTTGGGGGACTTTTGGTCCATGGATCATTTATCTTGGGTTAGATATGTTTTTGGCTCAACCTTAGGGGTCAACTAATGGCTGAGGTGGAGTTAATTTGGTTGCTTTCGGGTGAATAGGTCACATTTAGTGCATGGGGGTGGTTAGGTCACATTTAGTGCATGGGTCCAAGTGGGTGCAAATGACCAAATCTTGGGTTTGGTCTAGGCTATTCATGTCAATTGGCCAAAATAAATGTTGCATTTGGTGTATATGATCATAAGGAGCAACTTTGGTGAAGGATGGAAGTAGTTTTGAGCTCAATTGAACGGTCAATTTGAGGGAATTTTTAATTTTAATCAATTTGGTCATGTTGGGCTAGGCTTGGGTCTAGCTTGAGCTAGCCTTGTGATAATTCCAAATTTATTATTGTAAATGGTCAATAGGGACCCTATGAAGAGTTTTCAATGTGAATTGGATGCCAATTTGCTAGTGAAGGCCATCAATTGGGTGAAATTTGGAGACTTAGCCAATTTGGCGCTAAATTTGGGAATGTTGAATTAGACCAAAATCAAATGGATTTGAGGCTTTACCGAGGCCAATTGATGGTTGATTTTGATTTGTAGGATTGTTATAAATATTTTTCAACATTAATTGGGGCCAATTTATTAGGTTATGGGTTCAATTTGGTGAGATTAGGTCATGTGACCAAAATTAGGGGTTTGACCTATACCAATATTGGGCTCAAATCATGGGCTAAATAAGCTTGGATTTGATCTATTTTGGCCATATCAAAAGTGAATTTGAGTTTAGGATTGAAATTGGGAAAAATTGAGATCAAATTGAGATCAAATTGATGGACATTTGAGTTGAACTTGGGGAAATTTGGGCCTTCAAAGGGCAATTTGGGGGTTTTGATCAAAGATGGTCAAATTGGCCAAATTGGGTCATGTGATATTTGAGGAAAATGAAATTGAGAATATTTGGGAGATTTTCAAAATTTTTGGAATTTTTTGGAATTTTTGGAATTTTGGGCCAAAGAGGGGTATTTTGGTAATTTTGCCAATTTGGGGATTTTGGGTAATTTGGGTGTTTTCAAGGTGTTTGAAATGATTTTTAAACAAGTTTGGGTATTTTAGCTAGATTTGGAGATTTTGGCCAAATTTGGGGTCCCAAGGGTATCTGGGTAGTTTGGGGAATTTAGCGTCAATAGGGTAGGTTGGGTATCTTGATAGAGTTGGATTGCCAACCACCATAAATAAGCCATGGATCAATGGAAACCCCATTTTGGGTTCTCTATATAGTGGTCTTAGCTAAACCTTAGCCTAGGGCTAATGGGTTTAGGGAACCACCTGCAGGAGTCTCCTAAAAGCATCAAGGGACCAAAGCCTAGAAGTTATGGGTTTAGGGTAATGAGTGATTGTGAGTCAAGCCTAAGGTCCAACAGTTCTAAGGGTGACTCATCTTGAGTTTCTCCAATAGTGACCCCATCTACTAAGTGCTACAGGTTATGACCAATATGACCAATATGTGTATGAACTTTCTTTTATATATGAAATTTGTGTTTTGTTATATCTTTCTCATGAAGTATGAGTAGTTTCCTTTATCTTTCTCACTACTCTGAGATATGGTGAAATGAAGAGATAATTTGGATGTGCCAATGTTAAAATATAAAATAAATTGTGATGATTTTTCAACTCAATTCTGAATTTACTTTTCAATCTGGCCAATTGAGTTGTTAAAATATGTTGTGAAACATATGATCCAGATAATGGAGTATGAGTTACACAACAGAGTGAGAATCACATTCAAGTCCATGAAGGAGTATTTCGTTCATGGAATTAAGTGCAAATAAATAAAGAAATATACTTTGTTGGGTGTGAAATTGGAGATTTCTAGGGTGATAGACTAAATATCCCAAATTCAATCTTAGTGCTTAAAAACTAAAGCGTGAGTTAGCCTTCAGGGGAAGGGAAGTGGGAGCTCTAGAGTGGGAGCCAGTATCCTCTTAGCCTAGAAACGGATTTAAGGACTAAACTTAAGATTAGCCAATGATTTTCTATAACCTTGAATCAGGGTAGAGAATTAAATTTGCTCCTATTTGCCGCAATACATATTTAACCTTTTATCTCCTCTCATTTCACCAAAAACTCATTGTAGTGAAAAATTTACATTTTCATATTATAAAATTTTATCACATAAACATAGTTTAGTGGTTATTAATTTTAAAACCTACAGTTAAATTTTGCTAGTAGTAAATAATTTAGCTTTGATAATATCTTAAACTTTTGAAATTAGTGACAGTAATTTCATTTGATTTCTGTAAATTTTCTAGTTAATTTATCATTTCAAATTTAAACCTTCATCTTGAGATCGATATTTGGGACTTAAACAGAAAGTCATATATTACTTGATACCGATACGTATACTTGCGTAAAATCTTAACTTTAAGTGCTTAATGTTATTATTCATAAAATACAACATCAAGTTTGTTACGACGTTGTAAAGTGGAGTCAACTTTATAAATTTTACACAAATATATTTTTTTGATCAAGTTTTTGGCGCCGTTGCCGGGGACGGTAACTATAAATTAAAATGATTTGGTAATTAGAAAATTTAGAGATAATAATATACAAAAAATTATAAAATAAAAAATTCCAAAAATATATAAATGTATATTTAAGAGTATTTTTAAGAAATTTTTCTTTGCTTATTATATTTGTTTATGTGAAATATTAGATCTGAAGGTTTAATACCTTACGATTCATAATTAGAATGTACTTTTAGAAAAATTCAAAAATAATAAAAATAAATTAAGATTTTGAACAAAATGGCGAATAACTTAGAAAATTAAATAAATGAAAATCGACAAAGACCTTTAAAAGATTATGCTAATCCAACAACAGATGAACTTAACTTAACTATTCAAAATCCTTATGTTGTTGTTAATTCATTTGAGCTTAAACATGCTATTATCCAAATGGTACAAAATAATCAGTTTGGAGGAACAACTATTGAAGATCCTAACTTACATCTTGTTAGTTTTCTTGAGATTTGTGCTACTTTTAAATACGACAGAGTGTCTAATGATGTTGTTAGACTTAGATATTTTTTTTTCTCCTTAAGGGATAAAACCAAACTTGATTAAACTCATTAGCAACTGGATCTATTTCTCCTTAAGGGATAAAGCCAAACTTGATTAAACTCATTAGCAACTGGATCTATCAGATTTTGGGGAGAACTATCACAAAAATTATTGGCTAAATATTTTCCATCCTCAAAAACTGCTAAGCATAGAAACAATATTACATCTTTTTATCAATTTTAAGGGGAATCAATATATGAAGCCTGTGAAAGATTTAATGTTTTACCAGATTGGTTAATAATTCAAACTTTTTACAATGGATTAGTAGGATCACTTAGAACTTTTATAGATGCTGTTGCAGGTGGATCTTTAATGTCAAAACGTTTTGATGAAGCATACTCATTAATAGAAGAAATGGTTACTAATACTTTCAATGGCCCCGTGAACGGGTAAATTCTAAGAGAGTAGCTGATATTCTTGAATTTGATGCAATGTCTATTTTAACATCTCAAATTGCTGCTATATCGAAAAAGATTGATCAAATTAGAGTGAACTATTCTCAAATACCACCAGTATTAGAGGAAAATTCACTAGGACAGATAATTGATACTTAATCATCTTATGAAACTTTGAATGCTATTAACAATCAAAAAAATAATTCTTATTCTAACTATTACAATCTTGAATGAAAAAATTACCCTAATTTTAGTAAGAATAATTATAACAATTCAATGAACCCCTCAGGAAATTTAAATAATCAAGGAAATCCTAATTATCGACCTTATTATCCTTCTGGACTTAACTCTAACCCTTAACTCTAACCCTACCCCACAA
>NW_018253282.1:28927-40706 GCF_001263595.1 Phalaenopsis equestris
ACAAAATGAAGGGGCTGCTATTAAAAATATTGAAAATCAATTAGGACATATTGCTATGCACTTAGTAACAGACCATCAGGAAATATTTCGAGTACGGTAAGAGTTAATTTTAAAGATCAAAATAAAGAAGAAATTAAAGCAATTCAATTATGAAGTGGAAAATAAGTTGAAACAAGAAGTTGATGAGGAGAAGGAAGAGATGGAAATTGACCATAATAAAAATGAACAAACACAAGTTCCCCAATAAAAAACCATAACCTCTGTTTCCTCAACGATTAAAACAGAAGAATAAAGACAAACAATTTATAATATTTTTGGAAATCCTTAAAAAGTTAACGATAAACATTCCTTTCATTGAGGCTTTGGAACAAATGTCATGTTATGTGAAATTTATGAAAGATATACTAAACAAAAAAGGAAGTTTGCAGATCATAAGACTGTTGCACTTAGTGAAGAGTGTAGCGCTATTAAAAAGTTAAAAGATCTTGATAGTTTTACTATACCTTGTGTGATTGGTAAAAAGTTTTATGGAAAAGCCTTATGTTATTTAGGAGCAAGTATTTATCTTATGCCTCTATAAATTTTTAAACATCAAGATTTAGGAGAGATTTCCCCTACTATTGTAACTCTTCAGTTAGCTGATTGATCACTCACTTTTCTTAAAGGAGTTATAGAAGATGTATTAGTAAAAGTGGATAAATTTATTTTCCCTTTATCTTCCCTGTTAACTTTATTTTATTAGATATAGAAGAAGATAAAGAAATTCCTATTATTTTAGGGAGACCATTTCTTGCAATAGGGGGAGCTGTGATAGATATGCAAAAAGGAGAATTAATAATGGGAATTAATGATCAAGAAGCAAAATTTAATATTGCAAAAGCTATGAAATATCCTGCAATAGAAAAAGATAATGAATGTTTTAGGATGGAGTTTTAGGATGGAAGTTACTGATTAGGATGGAAGTTACTGATTATCTAAATAATGAGCAATTTAAGAAAGAGTTTAAAGAGAAATTAAACTAAGAAGAATTTAGTGAAAATGAGGATAAAACAAAAGAAGAAAATTTAGATTATATTCAAGACAAATTTGAAACTTTAGATTTGTTGGAAAATGATAATAAAAATCTTATTCCTTCAAGTATTAAACCACCTGAACTTGAACTGAAAGTATTACCTGCCCATTTAAAATATGTATTTTTAGGAGATTCATCTACATTGCTTGTTATTTGTATCTTTTGAGTTATCTAAAATTCAAGAAAAAAAATTAATAGAAATGTTAAAAGATATAAAAAGACTTTTGGATGGAATTTAACAGACATTAAGGGAATTAGTTCTTCAATTTGTATGCACAAAATGGTAAAAACAAAATTTTAAAATGGTTAGATGCTGGAATTATATATTCTATTTTAGACAGTGCTTGGGTAAGCCCAATTCACTGTGTTCCAAAGAAAGGAAGGTGACCGTTGAAGTAAATGAGAAAAATGAAATAATTCCAATAAGGCAAGTTACTGGTTGGTGAATTTGTATAGATTATAGAAAATTAAACTTGGCCACCATGAAAGATCACATTCCTTTACCCTTTCTAGATCAAATGTTAGATTACTATTTTTTAGATGGATATACCAGTTATTATCAAATTCCAATTGCTCCTGAGGATGAAGACAGGACAACATTTACAGTATGGAACATTTATTTTTTGTAGAATGCCTTTTGGACTATGCAATGCACCTGCAACATTTCAAAGATGTATCATGTCAATATTTAGTAATTTGACATAGAATGGAAGTATTTATGGATGGTTTCTCTCTGTTTAGGACTTCATTTAAATTATTCTTAAATAATTTAGAAAAAGTTCAAGAATTATGTGAAAAAATTAACCTAGTACTAAATTTGAAAAATTGTCATTTTATGGTTGCAGGAGGAGTTATACTTGGGCATAAAATTTCTGTAAATGGCATGGAAGTAGATCCCATGAAAATTTAAGTTATTGAAAAGTTACCACAACTGATTATGGTCAAAGGGGTAAGAAGTTTTCTTGGACATGCTGGTTTCTACAGATGTTATCTAAATTTTTTTTCAAAAATAACTAAGCCATTAAGCCAAGTTTTAGCAAAAGATATAAAATTTGATTTTAATGAGGAATGTGTAGAAGCATTTGAATTATTAAAAAAAAATTAATCACTACACCTATAATAGTACTATAAAATTTGATTTTAATGAGGAATGCGTAAAAGCAAATTTGATTTTAATGAGGAATGCGTAAAAGCATTTGAATTATTAAAAAAAAAATTAATCACTACACCTATAATAGTACTACCTGATTAGGAAAAACCATTCAAACTAATGTGCAATGCTAGTGATTATGCTATTGGAGTTGTATTAGGACAAAGTCACAACAAGGTTTTTAAAGTAATATATTATGCTAGTAAGACTTTGAATGATGCTCAAATTACCTATACTACTACTGAAAGAGAGTTATTAGCTATTTTCTATGCCTTTGATAAATTTAGACCTTACTTATTTAAAACTAAATGTATAGTGCATACATACCATTCTGCTATTAAATATTTAATGAAAAATAAAAATGATAAACTAAGGTTAATTAGATAGATACCTCTATTGCAAGAGTTCAATTTTTCTGTAGTTGATAGAAAGGGAAATGATAATCAAATAGTTGACCATTTGTCTAGACTAGAAAAAGAAATATTAATTAATTTTGTAAATGATTTTTTAGAAAATTTCTCTAATGAACAATTATATAATATTTATGAAATAGATACACCATGGTATGTCGATGTAGGCACTATTTTCTGGTTACGGAGTTGCTCGTAAGAAGCTGACGGTCACCAGAATCAAAATCACGTCGCTCGCTTCGGAAGGACATTTTAATTTATGTATAGATTTAAGTTTAGAAAAATATGAAATCAAACTGACCCAATATTTTTCATAATTTTAATGAAAGAGCACTGTACCTCAAACCCTGTATCTATCCCAAAGGATAAACACAAGACTTGAGGATGAGGCTCGATCAAATAAACTGAGAAATATATGACGTCCGTTTTGTTTTCCGAACCATTTTATTTGCCGACAATTTCCCCTATTTAATATGAAGAAGTAAATAGAGTTTATATTAATCTGGGTTCAGACAAGCTTCCTATAAGGGCAAGCCCCTACAGTTAATTACATCTTAAATGACCGAAGTCACCTAATAAAACACTCGATAAAAATTAGGAAATATTATCTTCAAGGAGCTTAAGGGATAGGACTATTCAATGAAATCGAATAAAGAGGTGTGAAATGGAATTGGCTCAAATTTGGAGCATTTTCTTTTTGGAACTTTTTGGAATCCAAATTTTCTTTTTGGAATCTAAAGGAGGAAGAACTAGGAGATGTCATAGATCCAGAGGAGAACCATGGTGGCTTCCCAATCTATCTTATGATTTGGCTTCTATTTTGAGGAGAAATATTTAGGTGTTTCATCCTGCCAATTTTATTTTATTAGGGCTTACATTCATGTGAAATGATAACACAAATAGCCTGTAAGATGTGAGGATTTATAAGATGTGAGGATTTAGGTCTCATGATGAGCGACAACCTTGGAATCTTAAGACGAGTTAGGGCTTATATTACACAACATGATTGTGCAAAGGCTTAAAGATAAGGTGAGAATTTATGTTGCATAAGCAAACAACCTCAAATTCCTATGGCATGGTTGTTTAATTATAGGAAAGGATATGATTTAGTTGGGGAAGACAAGTTTTGCTATTTGAAGATAGCCGAGCTGCCCATCATGCTAGCTCCAAGCTCCTTGTCGTTACGAGTTTATGTTTTCTAGGCGGTCAAGTTATGATGTCAAATCAAACGGCCCTATGGTTGAAATTCTTTAAATGGTATGGAGGATGTTAAATTTGATTAGAGCGACACCGGTTAGGATCCTACCGTTCACTCACAGAGCCTCTTTGAGACTTCCTCAGTGCAACCCAACCACCACATTTCCCTGAATCCCTTTGTCGGAGCTCAATTTTGAGCCTGGAACCTTGTCGGAAACAAGGGAAGAACCCAATACACCTCCACACTCCACCAAACTTCTAATAAAGACGTCTTAATTTAGTTATAATTGTTTTTTTGTGATGTTTGTGATTAAATTTTGAGTTGTTTTATATTTTGAATGTTGTGGCAGTGAATTTAATCATGGTTAATTTTAATTTTAGTTTTAGGTTTTGGTTTTGTGGCTATCCTAACAGTTTTTGTTTAACATGCAAGTTTATAAGCATGGAAAGTACAGTAAAAAAGGTAAACTATAAAAAACGTACCTGGCGAGTATTCTCGTTCCACCACCTGAAACTCAAAATGCATGTGAGAGCACTTTATATAAAGTGGAAAAGTAAGGTTTTGGTGATCTACCCAACCCTAGGTCATATCTTGGTGGGTCCCTATTAATTTGATTAAGGATGATTTTTTTGTTAAGCAAAACATATTAATTTTATTAGACCTCCGAGGTATCCAACAGCTCTGGAGAAAGAAGCAAGTCCACGCTTGCTTCTCACTACCTGGTAAAAAGTCTCAAACTCATTCAAGCTTATTATGTTGCGTAATAACTCATCCTGTAAATACCCTTAATCCTCAGTGAACATTGATGTTTTAATTATCCCTAAGATAAGGGTAATTATCACTTATAAATTAATTTGAGAACTATGTAGGTGAAGACCCTTTAAAGGGACAAGTTAATGCCATCTAGGCACTTAGTCAACTTTTTAATTTGGGCTTGTAGTATTTTAAAGGTGTTCAATTTTTAATTATGTTTACTTTTCTAATCGTCATTTAATCAGATTTGATTTAACTTAGGTCACTACTAAGCTCTTTAGACTTTTGATAGATGTCTTAGTTATATTTTATAAGAGATTGAATTTTTAGGAGATGATGATTCATTATTAAAATTTTAAAAAGTCATTTGAATCATTAAATAGAGGTATTAAATTGGTGAGTTATTAAGACCCAAAACCATACCTCTAAGTCTAGGATCATTTAATTTGATAGACTCCCAAAATTTAATAATTTAAGGAATTTACAAATTTATCCTTTAATTAATAAAAGTGAGATTGGTTTCTACCAATTAAACCCCTGTGTTTCAATCATTCAAATATGTAAATCAAGATCAAAGGTTGTCCATTTCTCTTTCTTAAACAAAGCATAAATGTTAGTTAAGGCTAAATTTCTAAAATTACACTTTTGCCCTCAAGGCTCTAATACATCATAATTCATCAAATTTAATTCAAAGGACTTTAGAATTTTTATCCCACCTCACTCATGGGTCAATTAAGACATCATAGGAAAAAATGTGATTTTTCAAATTTTAATTTGATTTATATATTTATTTTTATGCAAAATGGAATTTTTCAAAGAAAAATCCATAACTTGATCAATAAAATGCCTAATCCCTTGAAACCCTTATTGGAGGTAGAATTAGACCATAAAATCATTAGGACCAAATTTTATGATTTATTGAGTTATATTTGAATTTTCAGAATTATTTTAAATTCTGGAGCATTTATTAATTATAAAAGTATTTTAAATATGGAAAAATAAGTTTCAAATTTTTATTAAATCTATCTGAGGTCAAAGAACCCTATAAAAAATTTTACATTTTTCTAATTTTTCTTTGAACTATTAGAATTATTTTAGTGAAAATCCATTTTTAGCCTTTAAAAATTATTTTAACCTTCAAAATTCAATATCTTCACTTAGAAAATTAGGAAAAAAATATTCCAATTGTTCTTAAGCGCTTAGAAAACAATTCAGAATATTTCAATGAATTTTGTTATTTTTGTGATTTTTATCATTTTTAATTATTTAAATATTAAAAATAGGCTAAAAATGAAGTTTTTATTTTAATCACCATTTTATTTTTAGAAAATTTCTTTGATAACAGAGGACTCAAAAAACTAATTTTTATAATTTTTTGAGTTATATTTTAATTACTAAAAATCATTTTAGTGTTAAAAATGACATTTAACATAGAAAATCAATTTGAGTTATCAAATGAGCTCCAAATATCTTGAAATTTTTATGAGGAGTTCTTTGAACTTCAAATTATAGTGGAGAGTTAAATGTATTCATTTATATTAGAGAATGTTCCCTAATCCAGAGGCAACAACATGCCAAAATTTCAAGCCATGGTAAAATGTCTACATAAATGGAGAACTAAAAGACTCAAAATAGTATTTAATTAATTAAAAATAAAATATGCATGAAATTAACTTCAAACCATTTCCACATTGTTCTCCTCTATTCACTGAGTAAGGGGGTATTTTTATTTTATTTTTGTGATTTTTTTACACCAAGATATGTATCTTTGAAGTTAGGGTTATTTATTTAAATCAGAAAATACCGTATTTATATATTTAAACGTGTGGCGTCACCTCATCCTAGGCGTCTTCGATTCTCCATGCATCATCTTCTAGTTCGGCGAGGCCATCCACCTCAGCGCTGACTCGGCCCGTGTTTCATGTAGGAAGGCGTAGTCCAGCTAGATCTCGTCCGTTGATGAGATAAACGCGATCAGACGGCTCCCATCATCATCCTCAAATAGGCTAACTTAAAAATTGTTCACACCAAAAACTTAAGATCTCCCTCTAGACTCAACCAAATCTCATCTATGGACTCGTCTAAGTGAGAAGAACACATACAGACGGTAAACATGCCATTAAACTAAGCCTAATCAAATGGAGAATCAAAATAGGCTTGAGAAGAAGGGAAGTTCAATACATTTACTCTGAGAAGTGAAGCTTCAATCAGAGGTGCTTGGCACATTCATGAAGGTCCACGAAGGCTAGGGATTGAGCCTCTGATTGTGGTGAAAAGTCGAGACCCAAATTTGATCAAGGTGAAATTTGGGTGTTGATCAAAGTTTTGTGTTGAGGCTCTGTGTGAGGGGGGTTTGATGGGACTTTTTCTTAGTTCAGTGTGGTAATGGTGTGGGTGAGTTTAATTTGATTTTGGTGGAGTGTAGATGTGTGGAGAGCTCTGTCCTGTCTCTGGTAAAGTTTTGAGCCAAAAAATTGAACTCCGAAAAGGGGATTTAGAGTAATGGGGTAGTTGGGCTGCACTGTGGAGGTCTCAAGGAAGCTCAGGGAGTGATTTTGAAGGATCTCCTTGAGAAATTTTCAGCACACCCCCTTATGTCCATGGAGGTGAGGTTTTATAAAATTGGCTTAGGGCGGTTGCCATGGCCAATTAGGGGGTGTTAAAGTTTGCTTTAATGGAGGGTAGAGAGGCTTTAAATTTAAAATGAGATGAGGTGGCCTCTAGGTTTGAATTTGGATTGATTCCATGGGGGTGGCTCTCAGTTTGGCCATTTTTTGGCGACTAGGCCGGCCGTCAAGGCTAGGGGAAGTGGCCAGGAGGTCAGGTGAGCCAGGGGAATATGTCACAGCAATTTATTTGGGCAGGTGCTTAGTTCTGGTAAAAATCCCTTAAGATTAAGCAATTTTGGAAGCAAATACCTTAATTTGGGGATCTTTTGGTCCATGGCTCATTTGGGTGGTTCCATGGGGTTTAGTTTGGTCAACAAGGTTTAAAATTTGGCTGTGGTGGTCTTCAGTTGGTCAATTTGGCTTGATTGGGTAAATTTATGATGAAGGGGTCAATGTAGTTCAACTTGGCTTAAAGTGGGTTTGGGTTAGGCTAGCCATGACCTTGAGCCCAATTTATTGATCAAAATTATGTAGATGATTGTAATGATTGTAATGGACATTTTTGGTGAAGAGTTAAAGTGATTTTAAGTTCAATTGGGAGTTCAATTTGAGGGATTTTGGAATTTTGATCAATTTGGGCATATTGGGCTAGACTTGGGTCTAGATTTGGCTAGGCTTGGGCTAAGTCCAAATTCATCGTTGAGAATGGTCAATAGCAATGTCATGAAGAGTTCTCAACATGAATTGGGTGCAAATTTTGGGGCTAAGACATTCAATTTGGTGGAATTTGGGGACATAGCCAAGTTGGGGCAAATTTGGGGATTTTTGGATTTAAGTTAAAATTAAATAAAATTGAGGCTTCACCAAAGCCAATTGAAGGTCAATTTTGATGTTTAGGAATGTTATGAAGAGTTTTCAACATAAATTGTGACAAATTGGGTAGGCTATAGGTTCAGTTTGGTGAGATCAAGTCATATGGCCAAAAAAGGGGGTTTGAGTTAGCTCAAAATTGGGCTCAAAGCATGGGCAAATTGAGCTTGGATTTCATTTATATTGGTCATATGGAAGGTGAATTTGAGTTTATAATTGAAATTGGGAGAAATTGGGACCAAATTGATGGACATTTAAGATAAATTTGAGAAAAATTGGGCCTATAAAGGAAATTTGAGGGTTTTGGTCAAATGGATCAAATTGGTCAAATTGGGTCATATTGTAGTTGAGAAAAATAAAATTGAGAATATTTGAAAGGTTTTTGGAATTTTTGGGATTTCTTGGAATTTTTGAAATTTTGGGCTAAGGAGGGGCATTTTGGTAATTTGACAATTTTATGGTGACTTTGGGTAATTTGAATGTTTTCAAAAGGTTTGAAAAATTTTTTGAAAAGAATTGAGTATTTTGGGTAAATTTTGGAATTTTTGCCAAATTTAGGGTTTCAAGGGTACTGAGGTAGTTTGGGGGAGTTCAGGGCAGAAAGGCCAAGTTGGGTATTTTTGGTAGGATTGGGGTGCCAACCATCATAAATGAGCTATGGACCAATGGAAACTCGAAACCCCATTTGGCTCCTCTATATACTGGTCTTAGCTAAACCCTAGGCTAGGGCCAGCGGGTTTAGGGGACTATCTACATGAGTCTCCTAAAGGATTAAGGGATCAAAGTCAAGGAATTTTGGGTTTAGGGTATTGAATGATTGTAAGTGAAATGATTGTAGTGAGTGCCTTAGCTCTAGACCAACACCCAGAGTCAACCCTAAGGGCAAGCAATCTTATGGGAACTCTCCTTGAGTTCCCCCATAATGACCCCACCTACTAAGTGCTAGAGGTTAGGATCACTATCTGGAACTTCATGTTGAGAGGAGTTTGGAATTTCTAATGATGAGGGTTCCTTTTCTAATTTTCTAGGAATAGTCAATAGGAAATACCTATGGCTAGACCCTAGGCTACTAAAGAGGAAAAACTAAACCTTAACCAAAAGTGAGGTCAACTAGTGGACCCCCCATAGGTGTGGTGTGCTGGGCAAGCACACTGCGCATATTGGCGTCGACCGACGACAAAAGGAGTGTATAATTTGAGTGTGCTTTTGGTTTCTGCTGGAAAATAGCAAGTGAATATTTGATCGAGATCAGGAGGATGGAACACTCGCTGGGGATTGGAGAGTAGGTTTTGAGTTATTAGATTTCAGGTATTTATAGAGGATGGGAATTAGTACGTAAGTGCTGACCCTGAGGTAGGAATTAAAATTTAGGTCTCAATCCAAAAAAGAGGAGAGCCATAATTTAGGTATCAACCTCGAAGGGAGGGAATCAGAATTTAGGTACTGACCCTAAGATTAGAATTGAAATTTAAGTAGTAATCCCAAAAGGAAAGTTGAAATTTAAGGACCGGTTCAAAAAGGAAAGGAATCAGAAGTTAAGGACTGATTCTAGAATAAGGATTGAAAGTTAGGGATCAATTTCAAGAGAGAGTCAGAGGTTAAGGACCGACTCAAAAGAGTGAATGAGAAGTTAGGGACTGATTCAAAATGAGAATTAAAAGTTAAGGATGAATCTCGAAGGATAGTCGGAAGTTAAGGACCGACCTCAAAAGAAGTGAATCAGAAGTTAGGGACCGATTCCAAGATAAGGATTGGAAGTAAATGATCAATCACAAAAGTGAGTCGAAAGTTAAGGACCGACCTCAAAAGAGTGAATCAGAATTTAGGGACCGACCTCGAAAGGAGGAAATCAGAAGTTAAGGACTGATTCTAAAATGAGAATTGAAAGTTAAGGATCAATCTCAAAAAGTGGATCGGAAGTTAGGGATCAATCTCAAAAGAAGGGAATCAGAAGTTAAGGACTAATTCCAAAATGAGAATTAAAAGTTAAGGATCAATCTCAAAAGAGAGGATCAGAAGTTAAGGAATGATCTCGAAAGGAGGGAATCATAAGTTAAGGACTGATTCCAAAATGAGAATTGAAAGTTACGGATCAATCTCAAGGAAGATGGTCGGAAGTTAGGGGCCAACCTCAAAAGGAGGAAATTAGAAGTTAAGGATTGATTCCAAAATGAGAATTGAAAGTTAAGCATCAATCTTACAAGAGACGATCGAAAGTTAAGGACTGACCTCGAAAGGGTGAATCAGAAGTTAAGGACTGATTCTAGGATAAGGATTGAAAGTTAAGGATCAATCACAAAAGAGAGTTAGAAGTTAAGGACCGATCTCAAAAGTTTGAATCAAAAGTTAAGGACTGACCTCGAAAGGAGGAAATCAGAAGTTAAGGACTGATTCCAAAATGGGAATTGAAAGTTAAGGATCAATCTCAAAAAGAGGATCGAAAGTTAGGGACCGATCTCAAAAGGAGGGAATCAAAATGTTGACCTCATTTTTGGTTGAGGTTTAGTCTTTCCCTTTTAGTAGCCTAAGTTCTAGCCATAGGATTTTCCTGTTGACTATTCTTAGAAAACTAGATGTGGTACCCTCACCGTTAGAAATTCTACCATCTTCTTTACTTAACTTGAAGTTCCACAGATTGGTCCTAACCTCTAGCACTTAGTAGGTAGGGTCACTATGGAGGAAACTCAAGGTGAGTCACCCTTAGGACTGTTGGACCTTAAGGTTGACCCTGGGTGTTGGTATGGAGCTAAGGCACTCACTACACTCACTACACTCATATACACCCACAATCACTCACAATCCTGAACTCAAATTTCTAGCCTAGATCCACTGATCTTTTGGGATACTCATGTAGATGGTCCCTTAAACCTACTAGCCCTAGGGCTATGGTTTGGCTAAGGGATGACTATGTAGAGGACCCAAAATGGGATTTCCCTTGGTCCATGGCTTGTTGGTGATGGTTGGTATCTCAACTCTACCAAAATACCCATCTTGGCCTTTTACCACTAAAAGACCCCCAAATTACCAAAATACCCTTCCATAGCCCAAATTTCCAAAAATCCCAAAAAATCCTAGAAAATTCCAATAAATCCAAAATATTCCCAATTTCATTTTTCTCAACTACCACATGACCCAATTTGGCCAATTTAACCATCTTTGACCAAAACCCCCAAATTTGCCTTTGAGGGCCCAAATCCCCCAAATTCAATTCAAATATCCATCAATTTGACCTCAATTTCAGTCCTGAACTCAAATTCACTTTTGATATGATAATATTGAACCAAAGACAAGCCCAATTGGTCCATTATTTGAGCCCAATTTTGATTTGGGTCAAAACCCCAATTTTGACCATATGACCTAATCTCACCAAATTGAACTCATAACCTAGTCAATTGGCCTCAATTGATGTTGAAAAATTCTTATAACATTACTATACATCAAAATCAACCATCAATTGACCTTGGTCAAGCCTTAAATTCATTTTATTTTGGCATAAATCCATAATTCCCAAATTTTGTCCCAAATTGGCTAAGTCCCCAAATTTCACCCAATTGATTGCTTTAACCTCCAAATTGGCATCCAATTCATGTTGGAAACTATTCATTAGGTTTCGTTTGACCATTTACAATAATCAATTTTGACTTAGCCCAAGGCTAACCCAAGCTAGACCCAAGCCTAGCCCAACATGACCAAATTTATTAAAGTTCAAAATTCCCT
>NW_018253282.1:40907-42466 GCF_001263595.1 Phalaenopsis equestris
TAGGTCATGATGAACAAAAACCTTGGAATCTTAAGACGAGTTAGGGCTTATATTACACAACATGATTGTGCAAAGGCTTAAAGATAAGGTGAGAATTTATGTTGCATAAGCAAACAACCTCAAATTCCTATGGCATGGTTGTTTAATCATAGGAAAGGATATGATTTAGTTAGGGAAGACAAGTTTTGCTATTTGAAGATAGCCGAGCTGCCCATCATGCTAGCTCCAAGCTCCTTGTCGTTACGAGTTTATGTTTTCTAGGCGGTCAAGTTATGATGTCAAATCAAACGGCCCTATGGTTGAAATTCTTTAAATGGTATGGAGGATGTTAAATTTGATTAGAGCGACACCGGTTAGGATCCTACCGTTCACTCACAGAGCCTCTTTGAGACTTCCTCAGTGCAACCCAACCACCACATTTCATTGAATCCCTTTGTCGGAGCTCAATTTTGAGCCTGGAACGCTGCCGGAAACCAAGACAGACCAAAAACAAGGGATACACCTCCACACTCCACCAAACTTCAATTGGTTGTGCCCACACCTTCACAACAGCAAGAGAAGACAAAGCCCCATCAAATTACCCTCTGAAATAGCCTTCACAGACAAACACCCGATTCCGACAGTGATCGAAATCATATCTAGGCCTTACACCAACACCAGATACTCAATCCATAGCCTCTTTGAATCACAATGAACGTGTCGAGACTCTCTGATCAAAGCTTTACTTCTCAGAGCAAAGGTTTAAAACTTCTCTCCCTCCCGAGTCTATTTCGATTCTCCATTTAATTTGGCTTAATTTAATTGCATTATTACCGCATAGATGTGTTTGTCTCACTTAGACGAGTCTATAGGATCAAACCTGAAGTGATTTGGTTGAGTCTAAGCTGAGATCTTAGGGCTTTAGTGTGGACGGTCAGGGGATCATTCTATTGGAGACGATGACGGGGAGCCATTTGATCAAGCATGTATCGAATGGACGGAGGAGAACAAGCCGGACTGTGCTTCGGGACATAAACCGCGGACCGAGTCAGCAGCTACGTGGACGGCGACGTCCAACCAGAGCACGCCACGCACGCCTTCAGAGCTGCCTAGGATCTAGTCAGCACGCGTTGTTTAAATAGATAAATAGGGATAAATAGGGCTTTTTCCTTTTATTTAAATACCCTTAATTTAGAAAATTCATAACTTTGTGTAGAAAATCAGAAAAATAAAATAAAAATACCCTCTTGCTCAGTGAACAGAGGAGAATAATGTGGAATAAGCTTCAAGTCCATTTGATGCATATTTTATTTTTAATTAATTAAATATTGTTTGGGATCATTTGATTCTCCATGCATATTGACACATCACCTTGGCTTGAAATTTTGGCATGTTGTAGCCTCTGTCAAGGGGAACATTCTCTGATTTTTCCAAAGTCAGAGTAGGTTCTTATATGGAGATCCATACTTTCCAATATTTTCCAAATTACTTTTTAAAATAATCATGGAAATTAGCATGTTGATCTGAAAATCCTAAGAAAATTTTAGAAGGTCTACCATGACTAGAGAGAAGGTCTACCA
>NW_018253282.1:42503-44020 GCF_001263595.1 Phalaenopsis equestris
CATGGGTCAAGTCATTTAAAATGCATTTAAACTTTACAAACATTAAATCACTAAGATAATTAATTTTGGAGAACTTAAACATTTAAATGACTTGATTTTTTATCTCCATTGTGGTTTATGATCCAGAGAACTCATTATAAAAGTTTCAAAATATTTTAAGTTCATTTGACAACTAAATGGATTTTTAAAGATAAACACCACTCTTGGCATTTAAAATATTTTTAAATATCAAAATACAAGTCAAAAAATTATGAAACTTAGTTTTTTGAGTTCTCTGTGATCAGGAGTATTTTATAAAAATAAAATATCATTTATAACAAAAACTTAATTTTTAACCTTTTTTAAATATTTTAAAAATTCATAAAATCACAAAAATAATAAAACTCATGGAAATGTTCAAAATTGCTTGCTAATCACTTATGAGGGATTAGAATGTTTTTCCTGATTTTCTAAGCAAACATATTGAATTTCAAAGCTTAAAATAATTTTCAAAGGCTAAAAAAAAGAGTTTTCACTAAAATAATTCCAATAAATGAAATAAAAATAAGAAAAATATAAAACTTACTCCTCTAAGTTCTCTGGCCTTAGGGAGATTTTTAAAAAATACAAAACTTAATTTTCACTATTTAAAATATTTTATTCTTATTAAATTACCTAGAACTTAAAATAATTCTAATAAATCACAAAGAATTCAAAAAATTATGAAATTTTGATCAAAGACTCTACTAGTCTAGGTCTACCTCAAGTAAAAATTTCAAGGGATTATAATGTAACTTGGTCAAGTTAGGAATTTTCTTTAAAAAATCCTATTTTGCATAAAAATAATTATATAAATTAAATTAAATTTTGAAAAGTCACATTTTCTCCTCTGATGTCTCAATTGACCGATGAATGAGGTATGATAAAAATTTCAAAGTCATTTGAATTGAATTTGACAAATTATGAGGTGTTAGAGCCTTATGGGCAAATATGTAATTTTGGAAATCTTGCCTTAATTAACATTTAGAATGGGTAACCTCTAATCTTAATCAATTTATTTGATGTTTGAAACATAAAGGGGTTAATTGGTAGAAACCAACTTCACTTTCTTAATTAAGGTTAATAAATTTCTAAATATTAAAATTTGGAAGTTTATTAAAATTAAATGGTCCGGGACTTAGGGGTATGACTTTTGGAGCTAATATTTAATCATTTAATACCCCTATTTTGATTTTTAAATAAAATCCAAATTATGGATCATGACCACTTAAGGTTTAACCCTTTTCAAAACTAATTAAGACACTCACCTAGGTCTTAAGGGCTTAGTGGTGACTTAGGCTAAATCAAAATTAACTAAATGAGGATTAGAGAAGTAAACATAACTAAATCAAACATCCTTGAAATACCACTAAGCCCAATTAGGATTGAAATTTGGTTAAGTGTTCAAATTACATTAACTTGCCTCTTTAAAGGTTTACACTAACATAATTTTCAAGTTATGTAATAAATGATAATTACCCTTTTCTTAGGGATAATTG
>NW_018253283.1:0-5252 GCF_001263595.1 Phalaenopsis equestris
GTCAACCAACTAGAAATTATACATAATACAGATCAGAGAAGAGAAGTTGCCTCAGCAAACAAGGATGAGTAACCAAAGAAGAATTCTCCATCGAGCGCCATGCTAGAGAAGGAATTTAACCAAATGACCGAGCAGGTTCGAGAGGCCTTAACCCAATCTAAGGTTGTGGCATTGGTTTAAAATGGTAGACCTTACTTGGAGTAATTTGATGTTGTACCCTTCTCCAAGAGTTTTATCTCGCCAAACTTTAAGATAATTGATAGGACTGGAAATCCCAGACAACACATAGCAAATTTTTGAGTCAGTTGTGACAATACAAGAAGTAACGAAGCTTTACTCTTCCAACAATTTGTCAGCAGCTTGTCAGGGATTGCTTTTGATTGGTATGTTGATTTACCCAACGGATTAGTTAAAACATTTGCTAAAGCTAGAACAATTATTTATGAAGAGATTTGCTGGAGTGCAACACCATGTCTATATATGAGAGCTCATGATGGAAAAGTAAAAGCCCAACTAGACTTTAGTGGATTACATCTTGAGGTGGAGAAACCTTAGCATGAAGTGTGAACATCAACTAAAAAACATCAAACAATTAAGATTTTACTCAAAAGCATTCATGGGCCAATAGATTTCATGCTCAAGGGACTCCCCAGCAAATCCTTCGAGAAGCTACATAGCAAAGCCGATAGTCTTCATGAAGAAATCAAACATATGGATTCTCATGAGAACTTCAAGCAATCAGAGTATTTGAGAAAAAGTCGGGAATAGTAGTGAGTATCAATAAAGGAAAGTAACCAATGAAGATATATCCAGAAAATACTCGCCAATCTTTGCAGCATGCTCAGAAACTGAGTAGCCAGTCCAACTAGTGACCGCCTCAAGGAGGATCATCCCGAACAGAGAATAAGAGAAAATCTTTGGCAGAATGATAGAAAATGGATTATTTTTTCAAATATGAAGCTGTGTCTAAAATGTTCAGAAGTCTGATGAAGATGCCTGAATTCATACTACCAGATCCAAAGAAACCCGAAGAGGTCGATAAGAAAGATCAACCAAATTATTGCCCATACCATAGGTTTCTTGGGCAGACTATAGAAGAATGTTTCATCTTTAAGGATTGTCTTGAGAAGAACCTTAAATAAGAGAATATAACAATCTTGAAAGAATATTTAAAAGAACCTCAAAAAGGTTCCATAAATATGATTTTGGTTGAGCCAATCTCTCCGATTGATCCATATACTAGAGAAGATGGATGGAGTAGGACTTAGGATAAGCTCAAGAGGGTCATTAAACAAATTTAGGATGCATCAAAATAATCTTCCGCATATACTGAAGAAGATAGATGGAATGTAGTCTGGATCAAATCGTCTAAGAAAATATTGAACCAAATTCAGAATGTTTTAAAAGAAGCCTCTATTCAGAATCTTTAGCCTACCAAACCCGAGACAAAGATTTCACCAGAAGATTCATCGTCGTTAAAGACAAAAAAGAAGAAGAACACCACTATGAAGACTAATAGCACGGGAAATAGGATAGGGGATGCATTTGCTAGATTAGTTGTTTTGGATTCGGGGAAGAAAATCCTTGAACCCCTTACTTTATATGATTATCTTTTTACCCTCTGGGTCTTATGAATATAATGATTGTGATTTCGACTAAGTTTTAACAGTTTTTGGTGATAACATAACTGATTTTGACAAATCTAGCCTCAATCAAAATTCTAAAAATGATCCTCAAATCATACTTGAGTCCAATAAACTCACTAATAAAATTAAAGTGAACATCAATGATACCGCTTACGATAGCACCAGGAGTGAGGAGCCAATTCTCGAGCACCACGGTGCATCGATTGCCATCAAATTAGATCTTTCTGACAAATAAGAAACACTGGAAGATTTTACAATGATATCTCAAGAAGAAAAAATTACAGAAGTGAACTTAAGGAGTGGGATAGTATTACCTCTAAGAATAGCTCCAACAGATAAAGGAAAATAAATATATAATAAAGAAGAACTACCTCCACCTCCATGAGTGGAAGAACCACATAACCAAGAGAAAATTAGAGGATCATACAAAGTTGATTACAACGTGCTAGCTCGTCTTAGGAAGTTGCCACCCAAAGTAAACATCTACGACGTTCTGATCAAATCAAAGGAGATGAGAGAGTCTCTTGTTACAGCTTTGCTAGCACATCTTCGGATGAATTTTGCTCGTTGAAGGAACAGTCTGAGGTAACCTTCACAGATTCGCCGACCACAATCTTCCACTCTACATCTCCGTTAACATAGGCAGATTTGTGTTGTCCAAAGATTTAGTAGATCCTGGATCATCCCTCAACATGATGAGTCTACGGACATTAGCCTATTTGGACATTAAAGCCCAAGAGCTTAAGACCGATAAAATGATGTTAAGAGGATTCAACCAAAAGGGAGAGAGAGTCCTTGGATCCGTTACATTGCTTATGAAGGTTGGAGAAGAAGTACTACAAAGAAGGACAAGAACATTACATCTAGGGAGAACTACAACCGTTCCCAGTTCAAGAAGTTGGTACTCATAAAGATGCTGCTACTACGCGCCTCTGAAGAAAACTGTCTTCTCTAGCAAAATTATCACAAATAAAAAAAAAATTAAAAAAATCACAAAGAAGAAGCCATTCAACTCCGCTTCAGCGATCTTCTACCACTCTTTTGCAACAAGTTGGTGGAGGTCCTTTTATTTTGCGCACCCGAGGTCGAGGCCAGGGACATGGTGGAGGAAGAACCAATTTAATTATTGAACGGACTAGGTCAACCATCAATATTGGTGATGAAGATAGTTTCAAAGATGAAATAATGATGACAAAATAGAAGAAACCTCAGTACAAGATATCCTTATAAGATAGAGAGAGAGAGAATATAAGATGATGTATGATCAGATAAACTTCTATGTGAACACTATGACCCTTACTTTGATTCTCCCTCAAAAGGTCGAGAGTTTAGAGTTCAATGAAGTCTGTAGCACTGGTTCAAAGCCGGTTAAGTTTTATCATGCTTCTACCTCTACTGATCATAAAAAATCAAGTAAAGTTGGATGATGATCCTAATTAATTAATAGAATTGCCTTTTGGTCATTTTTTGCCTTGCGTACCAAAGTTAATTCAGCAGTGGCATTTGCTAAAATAAATACTGAAAGATAAATTACAACTTTATCAAAAATTATGGAATGTTAAAAGTTAAACCCCCAACTCAAAAGAGGGACTCGTATTTGGTATTGTCGCACCAGTCGATAATTCAAAATTTTGTATGGTTGTTAATGGTGAATTGGAAGGGGATTGCCTCGATATGGAGGATGACTACTGATAAGCTAATAGACGATGCTTCGCCAGAATTTGAGGAGGAAATTAAATCGATTGTCCATTAATTGAAGTAAATTAACCTCGGGACTAAAGAGCAACCCCGACCTACATTTATAAGTTCTCTACTCAACGATGGAGAATCTTTAGAATTGATCAAACTATTGACAAAGTTTAAAGATTACATCGCATGGAGCTATGATGAAATGTCAGCACTGTCAGTAGAGGTTGCAGTTCATATACTCGGGGTAGATAAAGATATGACCTGAGTGAAATAGTCTCCCATAATAATGCGCCTCAAAATAAAGAAGCAATTCATCACCGAGGTAAGGAAATTAATAGACGCTAACTCAATTAAGAAGAAAAATGGACAAATCCGTGTTTGTGTCAACTTCAGGGATTTGAACAAACCATGTCCAAAAGACGAATTCTCGTTATCAATGCCAGAAATGATGATGGACTTTGCTTCTACCCATGAACTCTTCTCTTTTATGGACGAATCGTTGAGATACAACCAAATCAAGAAGGCTCCCAAAGATGCAGTACATACAGCCTTCATAACACCTATCGGAATGAAGAACTCTAGAGCAACATATCAATGTGCAATGTCAAAGATTTTTTATGATATCATTCACAATCAAGTGGAATGCTACGTGGATGAGTTGGTCGTCAAAAGTAAATAAAAAATAAACCATTTGTATGATTTTAGGATCGTGTTCTGATCTCAAAACTACTTATATGCAATACTATAACAATAATTATGATTATATCTTTCACTTATATTTCCTTATTTAATAAAAAACCCAAAAACTTGATCTTGAATCAAAATAAGAATTTAACTTTTAATTTATATATATTGGGATACTACGCAAGTATTCATATCCTTATCAAGTAATATAGAACTTTTTTATTAAAACAAGAATATCAAATCCATGGGAAGATATGCCATATGCACTTTTTGGAAAACTTTCTATTTTAAAAAGACAATTATTTAAACTAAAGACATTCTCACAATAAAGAAAGTTTATACATTTTTGGAAATTTTAATATTTTGACAAAAACAGAACAAACATAAAAAGATAACTTGAGTTTTTTGTAGAAGAAAAGCACTAAATTTGAAAATATCTTTCTCCTTTTCATGAATCAGTAATTAGTATAAGAATTATGTTGTGGAAGTATGCATATTGTGTTGTGCCAAATAGGAACAAACACAAAAAAGATAACTTAAGTTTTTGGTAGAAGAAAAGGACTAAATATGAAATTATATTTCTCCTTATCATGAACCAGTAATTATTATAAGAATTATGTTGTGGAAGTATGCATATTGTGTATTTCCAAATAGGAGAAATAATATTTTTTAACCTTACAAGAGATGCTATAAGCAATAGTGGCTAAATTAAAGTTGGAATAGTTCTAAAGACCAACTAGGCAGGGGGGATGCTAGCTTTCACTTTAGATTTCCCTCGATTCCCTCCACCTAGGAGCTAACATCTCATATCAAAACCTAAAACAATAAACCAAGTTGGGGGCATTAACCTGTCACTTTAAAGTCCTCTAACTTTACACCCTTCAATGAATGTTTTTATATTTATTTGCACTCAGCCATATGAACTACATTCTCATTCATACAACCTCATGTGATTCTTTCCAATTGTTGATTGAGACAATACCAACCCAGTTCTTACATGTTCTCACAACAAATTTTGACATCTGGATTGGCCAAATCAAGAAGTAAATGAATTTCATGGATATAAATCATCACAACTTCTTCCAACATTAAAGATCAATACTCTCCACAACTTCCATCCAAGATTTAATTACTTATCATTTTAAGAAGAAAGATAAAGAAAACTACTTAAAATCAATGAAGAGAAAATAAAACCACACTTTAGTTAAAGTTGAAATCATTGTTAATCCAACA
>NW_018253283.1:5320-5659 GCF_001263595.1 Phalaenopsis equestris
TTATCTCAAATCCTCCAGCAAACTCTTGAAGTTCCTTTGAATCTCTTCTCTTTTACAACACTCTCAATATAAAACTAAAATAAAAAGGATAAATATGTTGTGCCTGAAAATCTCTCCAACTAACTCCCCAATTTTAGAACTTTCAAAACCTTCCCAATACTTTTAGGACCTCGTTTAAAGTCTCAATCTTTCTTCTTATATAATTCTCCAAAAGGTGCCTTGGTATCTCTTCAAAAAGTGTCTTGATTCAATGTATTTCCCCAAAAGATGCATCCTTTCGTAATAATTTTCATCCATGGTGGTTATAACCACCTATTAAGCCAATAGGTTCCTCAAAAA
>NW_018253283.1:5691-6844 GCF_001263595.1 Phalaenopsis equestris
TAAATTTACTCATCCAATAACTGCCACTGGCGCTTAAGCGCGGGGCCTCTGGCCTCTGGCGCTTAGGCGCGGCCTTCCATGTTTAACCGGTGCTTAGGCGTCAAAACACTTTTGCACATTTTTCACATATTTGCTCCAAATTTGATCCTTTTTCACTCTTTTAAGAATTTTTCGCCTTTTTACCTGTACCTAAAGGAAAAACAGAAAAATGTCTTCCATTAAAGCGCAATATCTCAAAAAAGGTATAAAAATGTGTCTAAAAACACTATGTATTGTAGGCGTATCAAAATCCCCCAAACTTAAAATGTTACTTCCCCGAAAGTAGGAGTTACTAAAATTTAGATTTAGAAATTTAGTAGTCCAATTTAGAAAAAATATTCAATAAATGAGACCAACTTAAAGTTTAGAAAATTTTAATGTTAAGAAAGATGAAAATATGAGTTCCTATCTCCACTTAAGAAAATATGAGACCACTTCAAAATTTTAATTTTAATGTTAAGTCTTCTAAAGTTAGAATTTAGTTCTTTTTTTATCTCCACTTAAGAATTTTTTCTAAGAATAATTTTACTTACTGTATTATATCTGTAAGCTTAAGATTTTCTTAAGTCTTATACTTGAAAAAGATCATATGTAGAACCAATTTTTGATTAGGCACTAATCCTCAAGCATCTCCTCCCTCAATTTTTCTTCTTCTTCTTTTTTGGTTTTTGTTTTTGTTTTTCTTTTCTTTTTCTTTTTCTTTTTTTAAGCAATGATTGCTATATCTCAATAGGTCTTTAATAATTTTGAATTCTACTTTTCCTTTCCTAAAGCAAAGTCTTTATACAAAACTTTTACTTATAAATATAATAATAGCTTTGAAAATTATTTTTAATAAAAGAAATTTAAGTATTAAAAATAAAAGTCTAAATTTCTAAAATTTTTAAAAATACAATGTTCTTACTAAAGATAGTTACTTATCTTAATCATTTTCTACACTAAAAACTTTTAACTTAAAGTTTTTCTTCATTACTCAAAATTTCAACTAAATTCTTTTACTCATTTTTAAAATCAAATTTTACTTCCCTAATTTTACTTCATATACATGATCAATTTTTCTTTTCAAATCAAATTCACTTGTAGTTCATTTGAGAACAAATAAAATTAAAGTTTT
>NW_018253283.1:7054-14009 GCF_001263595.1 Phalaenopsis equestris
AATTCAACATATAGAGATTCAATAGACTTCTAAACAGTGAGTATAAACATAAAAACAACTAACACACTAATTTGACTTCAAAATCTCAACATAAAAACCAACTCACAAACATGATAAAAGAAAAACACAGGGTAGCAGTTTCTAAAATTTAATATTTAAGACCTATGTTAGCAAGATTTTCATCTTTTCAAAAGACATAGAATTAAGTTAAGTTCTAAACTAACTAAATCACAAAACTCACAACAGTTACTGCCATAGAATTTAAAAAAAGCTGCTAACTAACACAAACAACACAATAACAATAAAATACAAAAGTCCAAAACCCAATACATAGTACATATCATCATAAAGATTCAAATGTAGCAGTACCACACCACATTGTCCACAACATAAAAATAAACAACACATCATAAATCTTAAGTCCAAAGCACATAGTCTAACAGATATTACAAACATAAAAACCTCTCAATTCTACTCCTCATCTTCTGAATCATTGCTATACCACTTTTCTGCAGGCTCATAATCAGGATATCGAGGATATGGAGGAAATTACACTTCTGGGCCACCCCTAATTAGGTTCTCCAGAGATAAGAGTAACTTCTTATCATTATCACTCTTTTTGCTACTATACCTATCAGCATGATCTGCAAAACTCTCTAAATTTTGAACTTTACTAGTGGTAAAATTAATATGATCCATCATCCTCTACAATAATTGACCTTGGGACTCAATAGACTCACCTCTAGATGTAGAAGCTCATGATTTTGATGGTCTAGATGTAGAAGCAGCAGACGTCTCTATTCCATAACTCCTAGAAAATCCTCTACTACAGTTAAAAATAGAATGCTTCAGACTAAGTCTTCACATTCACCATATTGATGAACTTTAGAGGTAACCACACTTCCTCTCAGCTATCATATTTAACTCCAGCCTGCTCACACAAAGAAAAGATCAAGGAAGCAAATCCTAGACCTGCAGTAGTAACGATAGTGGTAGAACTAATGATAGTCTGATAAATCAAAGCTCTTATGTTGATGCGCTTTCCTTCCTGGATAAAATAATTTAACGTCACTCTCTCTCTGGTCACTTCACTGAGATGGTTTGTTGGTAGCAGACAAGCATAAATAAAATAGTGCCAGGCCTTTGAAGGTGCACATAACTTTAAATTTGGGAAGTTGACTCTCCTCTCATCAGTGATCTTCCAAAGTCCTTTTCCAATAGTCAAGCAAGAAATAATCTCATCTAACTTTGCTTCAGTCGGACTATAATTTGCATAAAAACATATCGTATCAGGGTGCAGATGATAAAACAAGTTGATTACCTCCGGTGAAAAAGGTACCAACTTTCCTCGAACCATGACTATATTGTCTTTAGCCTCAGGGAGGTTTTCATAGAACTCCCTAACAATATAAATAACTTCTATAGCAGAGAAACAATAGAATAGTTCCCATTGTCAGTGAAAAATCAAAATCCTCTACGTCTCCACTAGGATTCCTAAAACACCGCTCTTGAATTAGTTTCCGTGATTGCAACGCATTATTGTAACGATCCTAAGCCTTCAAACTAGCAAATTTACTCAAGTCGAAAGGGCTCTTTTCTTTTCTCCTCTTCATTCTTGGTGCCATTTTACAATATTTATAAATTTCAAAAATAACTGAAAAAATCAAGTCTAAATTACTAAACTAAACTTCTAAAGTATAAACTACACTTCCCATGAAATTTCCATAGATTTTTTTCTCATTTTTCACCATGAATAGTGAGTTTTTGAATTTCTCCAAATGTCCTCAAAATATATAGTGAAAATCCAATTTTTTTGCATAGAAGTAAAGCTCTTAACTCAAGTAACTTGGATCTAGCAAATTTCACTTGATTCCACCAAGAAATCTTAACTTTAGATGTACCCTAGCCCTAAAAAATTACGAACTTGAGAGGTTGAAGGTGACGATGGCGTTAAAAATGGTGATGTTCGGGCTGAAATTTCACTTTTAACCGTTCGCTAATCGGTTTTCGTGAACCGGCGCTTAAGCGCGGGTCTCTCGGGTTGGCTCACACTTAAGCGTGAGATGTTGCCCTCTAGGAAGCTTTCTTAAATACAAAGACAACAATCATTTCACAATTAAACACTTATAAGAAGTCATATATAGTAAAAACAAGAAGTAAACACTAAACCATCTGAAAACAACAACTTCTAACACATAAATTCTAATGCAAAACTTAACTCCATTCTTCATTCCAAGGAATAATTTCCTGTCTTTCATTAGTCTCTCTAGGAATATAGAGTTGATAAAACGGACGGTGGTGACGAGCTCTAATGCTATCTTCTTCAATCCACTTCTGCTTTATGAACTTCACCTTATCCGCTTCCTCTATATAACTTGTGGGGTTAAATTGCATCTTCAAATGCCATCCAATATG
Organism: Phalaenopsis equestris; assembly: GCF_001263595.1. Lineage (NCBI taxonomy): Eukaryota > Viridiplantae > Streptophyta > Magnoliopsida > Asparagales > Orchidaceae > Phalaenopsis > Phalaenopsis equestris. Next base: position 9,470 of record NW_018253283.1, read on the forward strand.
CTATAGATGTGCATGCAACTCAAGTATCTTGGTCTCTAATAAAGCCATAGTATTCTCAACTTTGTTGATCTTCTCTGATAACCCTTCAATACTTACAGCTAAGAAACCATTATACATCTCTTATGCACTTTAACTAACGAACCTCTTCCTCATGGTTTCTTTCTTCTTCTTTAAACCCATCTCCCATGAAGAAATTTTTTCTAAATCTCACTTTCTCTTAGACTTTTAGGGCTAGAAATAATCTAGGGCTAAATTCCTTTACAAAACCCTTTTATTTATAAGCCTAAATTCTTCCAATAACTCTTAGACACGTTTAGAAACTGCCTTGGCATGTTTTTTACAAAATAACTGGCGATTAAACCTTCTAGAATATTAATTTTGCACATGTGTTTAAACTACCGCGCTTAAGCATAGGATCTGTAATTTCTGAGTTGTGAGAGTGACCAAGCTGTGCACATTTTTTCACTGGTCAACTTAACATACAAATTCTCATTCTAACCTTGCTTGGTCACTAAATAAAGTCTTAAAATCTTTACTGACACTTAATTGTTTAAAAAATATTACCCCAATTTTCTTAATCACACACAAAATAACAATCAAAATAAAAACACTCTAATAACTATGGGTTGCCTCCCACAAAGCGCTTGGTTTTACGTCGTCCGCCTGACGTAACCAGTGCGAACGCTTATTCTGGTTGTCCCACAATCATTACATCATTAAATTTATGTTGATCCCCTATAAAATAAGGTTTTAGTCTATGCCCATTAACTTTAGATATTTTCTCAGACTTAGGATCTTTAATATCCACAGCTCCATAAGGATAAACTTTTATCACAATAAATGGACCCATCCACCTGGACCTAAGTTTGCCTGGAAATAATCTTAACCTTGCATTTTATAGAAAAACTTGTTGCCCTAGTTGAAAATTTTTGTAAGAATCTCTTGATCATGCCACGTCTTCATCTTTTCTTTATATATCTTGGCACTCTCATGTGATTCATTCCTTAGCTCTTCAAGCTCATTTAATTACAATAAACTTTTCTTACCAGCATCTTTCAAATAATAATTGAACACTTTAATCCCCCAATATGCTTTATGCTCAAGTTCAACTAGTAAGTGACAAGCTTTCCCAAATATTAGCCTATTTGGGGACATTTTAATGGGAGTTGTGTATGCAGTCCTATAAGCCCACAAAGCATTATCAATTTTATAGACCAATCCATTTTTATTAGATTCACAGATTTTTCCATAATTCTTTTAATTTACCGATTGGATAATTTAGCCAAACCATATGTCTGAGGATGATAAGCAGTAGCAATCCTGTGATTTATATGATATTTCTTGAATAACTTCTCAATTATGGCATTTCTGAAATGACTTCCCCCATCAGTAATAATAACTCTCGACATCCAAAATCTATAAAATATGTTCGTTTTCAAAAATTTGGCAACACTTTGAGCATCACATCGAGGTAAAGGAACAGCTTCTCTCCATTTGGATACATAGTCCACTACTAACAGAATATATAAATTTCTGAATGATGGTACAAATGGTCCCATCAAATCTAATCCCCAAGCATCAAATATTTCAACTGCTAGCATATCAAATAATAAGATCCTTCTCTTGTGTATATAAAAATGGGTCATCCCAAAAATAAGTCATAGCTTTACATATAAATTTCCTCTTCTGTTGGTATGTCATTCCATAGGGTATAATATCACTAACAATAATGTTCACAATGTTGGCATACCACAGAACAAGCCACTCATTAATAGTGAACAATTTTTCATCACGAAAATGTTCATTATTTTCTTTTTCAAAATAGAGTTGTTTTTATAACTCAGGCTTAGAAAAATGATGAGCAATTTGATTTTCAGTCCCCTTTTGATCTACAATTTCAAAATCAAATTCTTGCAAATGAAGAATCCATCTTATAAGTCTAGGTTTAGCATCCTTCTTTTTCGTTAAGTACTTAATAGCAGAATGATTTGTATGCACCACACAATGAGTTCCAATTAAATGCTATTTAAACTAATCAAAAGCATATACTATTGCTAATAACTCTTTTTCAGTTGTTGTATAATTGATTTGAGTTTCATTAAGAGTTTTACTAGCATAGTAAATTACTTTGAAAATGTTATCATATCTTTGTCCTAAAACAGCTCCTATCGCTAATCACTAGCATCACACATCAATTCAAGAGGGTTTTCCCTAGTTTGGTGAAATTATAATTGGTACAGTGATTAATTTTTCTTTTAATAAATTAAAAGCTTTTAGGCATTCTTCATCAAAATTGAAAATTGCTCTAGTAATGACATAGAGAATTAGCAGTCTTTGAAAAGTCTTTAATATATCGCTTGTAGCATCCAACATATCCTAAAAAACACCTAATTTCCTTTACATTTGTTGGATAAAGTAAATTAGCAATCACTAGAATTTTAGCTGGATCTACTTCCATACCATTTTCTGATACTTGATGACCTAATACAATTCCTCCTGCTACCATAAATTGGCATTTTCTCAATTAAGGACAAAATTTATTCCTTCACAGCGCTTAAGAACTTTAGATACTTAATAGTTTTTCTAAACTTAAGTCAAATGAAGTTCCAAATACTGAAAAATCATCCATGAATACTTCAATCCCTTTTTCATATAAATCACAAAAAAATTTTCATCATACATCTTTGAAATATAGCAGGGGCATTACATATACCAAAGGGCATCCTTCTAAAAGCAAAAGTACCATAAGGACGGGTAAAAGTTATTTTCTCTTGATCCTCAAGAGATATTTGTATTTGGTGATAACCAGTATATCCATCTAGAAATAAAAGTATTTATGCCCAGCTAGTCAATCTAGAATTTGATCTAGAAAGGGTAATGGAAGATGATCTTTCCCGGTGGCAAGATTTAATTTTCTATAATCAAACATCAAAAAAACCTTTATTTAAAGTGCAATATCATCAAAAACAGTGTAAAATAGGTATGAAAATCTCAACATATTTTCCTTTGACCAAGAAGCTTATGGAGATGCCTAATTAAAAATTGGCTTCACTTGAATCAACTTAAGGAAAAAGATTTGAACACATTTTCTAAACTTTTTATTTGAATGGCCTCATTGAGGATCAGCCCTGGGTTTGTAGTTCTTTTTCATATGAATTCTAGGCATACAAATTGAAGGACTGATTCATTTAATATCAGCAATTGTCCATCCAAAGGCTTAAAATTTTTCAAAATTTTCATTAACCTTTCTTCTTATTCCATCGTTAATTTTGTGGAAATTATAATTGGTAAAGTAGAGGAATCTCCTAAAAAGGCATATTTTAAATGTTCAGGAAGTTACTTCAACTTAGGTTCTGAAGGTTTTTCAATTGATGGACAAAATGATTTATCTTTGTCTATCGTGTCCAAAATTTCAAAACTTTCTCGAACATATTTTGAATCTTCCTTAACAAGTTCTACACATCCATCTAATTCCTCTTCTTGCTCATGTTTCAAATCTTTTTCTTCCAATTTTTCTTCACAAGTTGTTTTGAAATTGCATTCACTTAGATATCTTATAACATCCATCCTATAACATTTATCATCTTTACCTTTTGGAAGATATTTCATTGATCTCGAAATATTGAAAGTAATAGTATGATCATTAACGCACATTGTTAATTCCCCTTTCTGCACATTGATCATTTCTTTTCCTGTAGCTAAGAAAGGTCTCCCCAAAATGATAGGTATCTCTTTATCTTCCTCCATATCTAGCACAATGAAATTAACAAGAAAGATAAATTAACCTACTTTCACTAGGACTTATTCTATAACTTATTTAGGGTCTGTTATTGATACACCTAAAATATATAGTATTTTTAGACACATTTTTATACATATTTTTGTGATATTGCGCTTTAGTGAAAGATATTTTTGTGTTTTTCCTGTAGATACAAGTAAAAATGGAAAAATGTTTAAAGGAGTGAAAAATGATCAAATTTAGAGCAAAAAGGTGAAAAATTGTGCAAAAGAATGTTGGCACCTAAGCACCAAATTTGGCACTTAAGCGCCGACTAAATAGAGAAGACCGTACCTAAGTGTTGAGACCCCATGCTTAAGCGACAATGGAAGTTACTAGACGAGTAAAATCGGTCTTCATGAATTTCAAAGAGGTTTTTGAGGCACCCATTGGATTAATAAATGACTGTAACTACAATGGACGAAAATTATCATGAAAGGATGCGTCTCTTGGGCAAATACATCGAATCAAGACACATTTTGAAGAGATCCCAAGGCACCTATTGAAAAACTATAAAAGAAAGAAGAGGGGACTTAGAAAATAGTCGTGAAAATATTGACAAGTTAGTTCGGAGAGATTTTCAGGAACCACTTTTTATTTACTTTATCCTTTTTGTTATTTTGTTTGGAGTGATTGTAAAAGAGAAGACATTCAAAGGAACTTCAAGAGTTTGGTGGAGGACTTGAGATAAGTTTTTATCTTTTTGTTTTAGACTACTTTTGGTTTTAATCGAGACTTGTTGTTGGTTTGACAATGATTTCT
>NW_018253283.1:14541-30223 GCF_001263595.1 Phalaenopsis equestris
GGAGGGAATCGAGGGAACTCTAGAGTGAGAGCAAGTATCTTCCCTACCTAGCCGGTCTTCATAACTCTTCAAACTTTAAATTAGCCAATGTTTTTCATAGCATCTTTAGTAAGGGTAAAGAATATTATTGCTCCTATTTCGCACAAAAAAATTTGCATACTTCCACAACATAATTCCTATGCTTATTGCAGATTCATGATAAGATGAAAGATATTTTCATATTAAGTACTTTTCTTCTAAAAAACTTTAGTTATCTTTTTATTGTTTTGTTAAAATATCAAAAATACCAAAAATATTTAAATTTTAAATTCCTCGAAAATTTTTTTTAGTTTAAGTAATTATCTTTTTAAATATAGAAAACCTTCTAAAAAGTGCTTATTGTATAATCTTTCCTTTGGGTTTGATATTCAGGTCTTAATCAAAAAGTCCTATATTACATAATAACGTTACTTATACTTGTGTATTATCCCAATATAAATACATATAAATTAAAAAGTTAAATTCTTATTTTTTCTTCAAGATCAATTTTTTGGTTTTGTTGCAAAATAAGGAAATATAATTGAAAAATATCATCAGAACTATTGTTATACTGTGCATAAGCATTGTATAAGGGATCAAGTTTTTGGCGCCATTGTCGGGGAGGAAAACTAAGTAAATTTCTATTTTTAGAAAGTTTTATTTAAAATTTAAATATTGTATCTAGTTTTAGTGTATGTTTTATTTTCTAAAATGTGACTAGTGTCCTACGCTTCTGAATTAGAAACAACTATTAAAAAAATTAGAGAATATAAAAAAATTAAAAATCTTGGAAAATCTAAAAAATTTACAGAAATGGCAAACCAAAATAATCAGAATGCTTAAATTCATCAAGAGTTTAGACCTTTAAGAGATTATGCGAACCCTACTATGGATGAACTTCATTGTAGTATTCAAAAACCTATTGTAGTGGTTAATTCATTTGAGCTTAAACCTGCTACTATCCAAATGGTATCAAATAATCAGTTTGGTGGATATTGAAGCTCGGGAGCTTACCGCTGATAAAATGATGCTAAGAGGATTCAATTGAAAGGGAGAGAGAGCCCTTGGATCCATTACATTGCTTATGAATGTTGGAGAACTAGTAACGACCGCTAAGTTTCATATCATCGATGTTGAGACCTCTTTCAATGCTCTACTGGGTCCATCGTGGATTCACGAACACCTCATGTTTCCATCGTCTCTACACCAATGTATTAAGTACTACAAAGAAGGACAAGAATATTGCATCGAGGGAGATGTACAACCATTCTTAATTCAAGAAGTTGGTACAATTCAATAAGTTGGTACTCATAAAGATGTTGCCTACTATGCGCCTCTGAAGAAAATTGTCTTCTCTAGCAAAATTGTCATAAACGAAAATAAAAATTTAAAAAAATCACAAAGAGGAGGCCATTCAACTCCGCTTCAGTGATTTTCCACCACTCTTTTGCAACAAATTGGTGGAGGTCCTTTTATTTCGCGCACCCGAGGTCGAGGTCGAGGACATGGACGAGGAAGAACCAACTTAATTGTTGAACGGACTAGGCCAACCATCAATATTGGTGATGAAGACAGTTCTAAAGATGAAATAATGACGACAAAATAGAAGAAACCTCAGTATGAGATATCTTTATAAGATATAAAGAAAGTGAATATGAGATGATGTATAATCAGATAAACTTCTATCATAACACTATGACCCTTACTCTGATTCTCCCTCAAAAGGTCAAGAGTTTAGAGGTCAAGGAAGTCCATAGCGCTGGTTCAAAGCTGATCAAGTCTTATCATGCTTCTACCTCTACTGATCTTAAAAAATCAAGTAAAGTTGGATGATGATCCAAATAAATTAATGGAATTAGATTTTGGTTATTTTTTGCCTTGCGTATAAAAGTTAATTCAACAGGGGAATTTGCCAAAACAAATACTAAAAGATAAATTACAACTTTATAAAAAATTATGGAATGTTAAAAGTTGAACCCCCAACTCAAAAGAGGGGCTCGTATTTGGTGCAGTCAGACCGATAGATAATTTAAAATTTTGTATGGTTGTTACTGGTGAATTGGAAGGGGATTGCCTCGATATGGAGGATGACTGTACTGATCAACTAATAGAAGATGCGTCGCCAGAATTTGAGGAGGAAATTAAATCGACTGTCAATGAATATAAGGAAATTAACCTTGAGACTGAAGAGCAACCCTGACCTGCATTTATAAGTTCTCTACTCAATGATGAAGAATCTTTAGAATTTATCAAACTGTTGACAAAGTTTATAGATTACTTCGCATGGAGCTATGATGAAATGTCAGGACTGTCAGTAGAGGTTGCAGTTCATAAACTCAAGGTAGAAAAAGATATGACCCCAGTGAAATAAGCTCCCATAATAATGTGCCTCGAAATACAGCAGCATGTCATCACCGAGGTAAAGAAATTAATAGACGCTAACTTTGTAAAAGAAGAGCAATATCCCACATGGTTAGCTAACATTACCCTAGTTACATGGATTTAAGTTATCACAACTTCTTCCAACATTAAAGATCAACTCTCCACAACTTCCATCAAACACTTAATTACTTATCATTTTAAGAAGAAAGATAAATAAAACTATTCAGAATTAATGGAGAAAATAAAACCACTTTAGTTTAAAAGTTGAAATCATTGTCAAACCAATAACAAGTCTCAATTAAAACCAAAAGTAGTCTAAAACAAAAGATAACAACTTATCTTAAGTCCTTCACCATACTCTTGAATTTCTTTTGAATCTCTTCTCTTTTACAACACTCTCAATATAAAACTAAAATAAAAAGGATAAATATGTGGGGCCGGAAAATCTCTCCAACTAACTCCCCAATTTTAGAAATTTCAAAACTTTCCCAGTACTTTCAGGACCCCTTTTAAAGTCTCAACCTTTCTTCTTTTATAATTCTCCAAAAGGTTCCTTGATATCTCTTCAAAATGTGTCTTGATTCGATGTATTTCCCTAAGAGATGCATCCTTTCACGGTATTTTTCATCCATGGTGGTTATAACCACCTATTAAGCCAATAGGTGCCTCAAAAACCATTTCAAAATTAACAAAAGATGAATTTACTAATCCAATAATTGCCACATGTGCTTAAGTGCGAGGCCTCTGGCGCTTAAGCGCGGCCTTCTCTATTTAACCAGTGCTTAGACACCAAAACACTTTTGCACATTTTTCACCTATTTGCTCCAAATTTGATCCTTTTTCACTCCCTTAAGCATTTTTCACCTTTTTACCTATACCAGAAAGAAGAATACAAAAAAAATCTTCCATTAAAGTTAAATATCTCAAAAATAAGTATAAAAATGTGTCTAAAAATATTATATATTTTAGGCGTATCAGCGTTCCAATCCCCGAACTTAAAATGTTACTTGTCCTCAAGTGACACTTCAATCTTTAAAAACTAAATATATATGATACGTATATAAGTTTCTTTAGGAGTTACTAAAATTTAGATTTAAAAATATAGTTGTCCGATTTAGAGAAAATTTTCAAAAAATGACACCAACTTAAAGTTTAGAAAATTTTAATTTTAAGAAAGATGAAAATATGAGTTTCTATCTAATTCAGAAATATTGTAAGTCTTCTAAAGTTAGAAATTTCTTCTTTTTTTATCTCCACTTAAGTTTTTTTTCTAAAAATAATTTTACTTACTATATTATATCTATAAGCTTAAGATTTTCTTAAGTCTTATACTTTAAAAAGATCAAATGTAGAACCAATTTTTTGTTAGGCACTAATCCTCAAGCTTCTCCTCCCTCAAATTTTCTTCTTCTTCTTTTTTTTTGGTTTTCGTTTTTGTTTTTTCTCCTATTTTTCTTTTTCTTTTTCTTTAGGCAAGGATTACTATATTTGTATAGATCTTTAATAATTTTGAATTTTACTTTTCCTTTCCTAAAGCAAAGTCTTTATATAAAACTTTTACTTATAAATATAATAATAGTTTTGAAAATTATTTTAATAAAAAAATTTAAAAATTAAGAATAAAAGTTTAAATTATCTAATTTTTTTTACAACTACAATTTTTCTTACTAAAGATAGTTACATATATTAATCATTTTCTACACTATTAACTTTTAACTTAAAGTTTTTCTTCATTACTCAAAATTTCAACTAAATTCTCTTACTCATTTATAAAATAAAATTTTACTTCCCACATGATCAATTTTTCTTTTCAAATAAATATCACTTGTAGTTCATTTGAGAACAAATAAAATTCAAGTTTTAAAATATTTTTCATCCCTCCAAACTTATATTTTTAACAGATTAAATAGTTTAGCATCAAATATATAAAAGCAAGAATGAAAATTAAAATAACTACTAACAAGAATTTTTATACCCTAATGATACAAGTATAAAACTAAAAAGGGGAGTAAAATTAATTTTGATGAAAATTTCTATAATTTTCATTTCAATTCAACATATAGAGATTCAAAAGAGTTCTAAACAGTGAGTTTAAACATAATAGCAAACTAACAAACTAATTTGACTTCAGAATCTCAACATAAAACCAACTCACAAACATGATAAAAGAAAAACACAGGGTAGCCGTTTCTAAAATTTAATATTTAAGACCTAAGTTAGCAAGATTTTCATCTTTTCAAAAGACATAGAATTAAGTTAAGTTCTAAACTAACTAAATCATAAAACTCACAACAGTTACTGCCCTAGAATTTAAAAAAAACTACTAACTAACAGAAACATCACAAAAACAATAAAAAACAAAAGTCCAAAACACAATACATAGTACATATCATCATAAAGATTCAAATGTAGCAGTACCACACCACATAGTCCACAACATAAAAATAAACAAGACATCACAAGTCTCAAGTCCAAAGGACATGGGCTAACAAATATTGCAAACATAAAAATCTCTCAATTGTACTCCTCATCTTCTGAATCACCGCTATACCACTTTTCTGCAGGCTCATAATCAGGATATCGAGGATATGAAGGAAATTGCACTCCTGGGCCACCCTTAATTAGGTTCTCCAGAGATAAGTGGAATTTCTTATCATTATCACTCTTTCTCCTACAATAACTATCAGTATGCTCTGCAAAACGCTCTAAATTTTGAACTTTACCAGTGGTAAAATGAATATGATCCATCATACTCCGTAATTACTGATGTTGGGTCTCAATAGACTCGCCTCTAGATGTAGAAGCACATTAGGTTAATGGTCTAGATGTAGAAGCAACAGAGGTAGAAGCAGCAGACGCCTCCATTCCATAACTCTTAGAAAATCCTCGTCTACAGTCAAAAATAGAATGCTTATACTAAGTCTTCACATTCACCTTAGTGATGGGCTTTAAAGGTAACAACACTTCCTCTCAGCTATCAAATTTAACTCCAGCCTACTCACAAAAGGAAAAGATCAAGGAAGCAAATTTCTAGGCCTGCAGTAGTAACGGTAGTGGCCGGATTGATGATAGTCTGATAAATCAAAGCTCTTCTGTTGATGAGCTTTCCTTCCTGGATACAATAATTTAACGTCGCTCTCTCTCTCGTCACCTGATGATTTGTTGGTAGCAGACGAGCAGAAAGAAATTAGTGCCAGGCCTTTGAAGGCGCACATAACTTTGAAGTTGGGAAGTTGACTCTCCTATCATTAGTGATCTTCCAAAGTCCTCTTCCAATAGTCAAGTAAGAAATAATCTCATCTAACTTCGCTTAAGTCGGACTATAATTTGCATAAAACCATATCGTATCAGAGTGTAGATGATAAAACAAGTTGATTACCTCCGGTGAAAAAGGTACCAACTTTTCTCGAACCATGACTCTATTGTCTTTAGCCTCAGGGAGGTTTGCATAGAACTCCCTAACAATAGAAATAACTTTTATAGCAGAGAAACAACAGAATCCTTTCCATTATTGGCAAAATATCAAAATCCTCTACGTCTACACCAGGATTTCTAAAACAATGCTCCTGAATTAGTTTCTGTGATTGTAACGCATCACTGTATCAATCCTAAGCCTTCAAACTAACAAATTTACTTGAATCTAAAGGGCTCTTTTTTTTACTCCTCTTCATTCTTGGTGCCATTCTACAAATTTCATAAATACGAAATTTTATAAATTCTAAAAATAACTTAAAAAAATAAGTCTAAATTACTAAACTAAACTTCTAAAGTAAAAAACTACACTTCCTATGCAATTTCCACAGATTTTTTTTTCTCATTTTTCACCATGAATAGTGAATTTTTGAATTTGTCCAAATGAGTTCAAAATACATAGTGAAAATCCAAAATTTTTGCATAGAAGTAAAACTCTTACCTTAAGAAACTTGGATCTAGCAAATTTCACATAATTCCACCAAGAAATCTTAACTTTAAATGTGCCCTTGCCCTTAAAAATTGCGAACTTGAGAGGTTGAAGGTGACGGTGGCGTTAAAAATGGTGATGTTTGGGCTGAAATTCCACTTTTCACCATTCATGAATCGATTTTCGTGAACGGACGCTTAAGCGCGGGTAAATGGCGCTTAGACGTCTACCTCTCGGGTTGGCTCACACTTAAGCGTGAGATGTGGCACTTAGGCGCCGGTGCATGATTTTCAAAACTTTCAAATTAAAGTAAAATGCACTATTTGCCTAAGTAAACCACCCCTAAATGGTCTCATAGCACTTAAATGACTATTTTCAACTTCCTATAACTCCTCTCTCTCTCAAAATTCTCCATAATAACTATTTCAATTTGAGGCTAAAAATAACAAAAATTTTCACACAAACAAACCTATATTAATTAACAAACAAGTAGAAATACCTTTAAACACTTAATTCTCACTCCAAATAGTCTTTGATGAGAAAATTTTCTTAAATACAAAAATACAACAATCATTTCACAATTAAACACTTATAAGAAGTCGTAAATACTAAAAGCAAGTCTTAAACACTAAACCACTTGAAAGCAACAACTTCTAACACAAAAATTCTAACACAAAAGTTAACTCCATTCTTCATTCCAAGGAAAAAATTCTTGTCTTTCATTAGTCTCTCTAGGAATATAGTAAATACTAAAAGCAAGTCTTAAACACTAAACCACTTGAAAGCAACAACTTCTAACACAAAAATTCTAACACAAAAGTTAACTCCATTCTTCATTCCAAGGAAAAAATTCTTGTCTTTCATTAGTCTCTCTAGGAATATAGAGTTGATAAAACGGACAGTGGTGACGAGCTGTGATGCTATCTTCTTCAATCCACTTCTACTTTATTGACATCGCCTTATACGCTTCCTCTATATAACTTGTGCGGCTAAATTTCATTTTGAAATGCCATCCAATACGCTCTAGATGTGCATGCAACTCAAGTACCTTGGTCTCCAATAAAGCCATAGTATCTTAATTTTTTTTATTTTCTTTGATATCCCTTCAATACTTACAGCTAAGAAACCATTATAAATCTCTTGTTCACTTTGACTAATGAACTTATTCATGATGGTTTCTTTCTTCTTCTTCAAATCCATCTCCCATGAAGACATTTTCTCTTATAAGTGTTTAATTGATCTGGGCTGAAATTCCTTCACAAAACCCTTCTATTTATAAGCCTAAATCCTTCCAATAACTCCTAGACACGTTTAGAAACTGCCTTGGCATGTTCTTACAAAATAATTAGTGATTAAACCTTTTAGAATATTAATTTCTCACATGTGTTTAAACTACCGCGCTTAAGCGCTAGATCTGGCACTTAAGCGCCAATGCACATTTTGCACTCGTCAACTTAACATCCAAATTCTCATTCTAACATATCCTGGTCACTAAATAAAGTCTTAAAATCTTTATTGACACAAAATAATTTCAAAAATACTACCCCAATTTTCTTAATCACACACAAAACAACAATCAAAATAAAAACACTCTGATAACTATGGGTTGCCTCCCACAATGCGCTTGGTTTTACGTCGTCAGCCTGATGTAACCAGTGTTTATTCTGGTTGACCCAACATCATTGCATCATTAAATTTATGTTGATCCCCTATAAAATAAGGTTTCATTCTAAGTCCATTAACTTTAAATATTTTCTCATACTTAGGAACTTAATATCCACAGCTTTTGTCACAACAAATGGGCCCATTCACCTGGACCTAAGTTTGCCTGGAAATAATCTTAACTTTGCATTATATAGAATAACTTGTTGCCCTGGCTAAAAATTTTTAGTAAGAATCCTTCGATCATGCCACATCTTTGATCATGCAACTTATTCATCTTTTCTTTATATATCTTGGCACTCTCATAAGATTCATTCCATATCTCTTCAAACTCATTTAATTGCAAAAATCTTTTCTTACCAGCATCTTTCAAAATATAATTGAACTCTTTATTCGCCCAATATGCTTTATGCTCAAGTTCAACTAGTAAGTGACAAGCTTTCCTAAATATTAGCCTATATGGGGACATTTCTATGCGAGTTCTGTATGCAGTCCTATAAGCCCACAAAGCATAGTCAAGATTGACTGAACAATCCATTATTACTGACCAATCCATTTTTATTAGATTCACAGGTTTTTCCATAATTCTTTTAATTTAACGATTGGTTAATTTAGCCAAACCATATGTCTGAGAATGATAAGCAGTAGCAATCTATGATTTTCATGATATTTCTTTAATAACTTCTCCATTATGCCCTTTCTGAAATGACTTCCCCCATCAGTAATGATAACTCTCGGCATCCAAAATCTACAAAATATGTTCATTTTCAAAAATTTTGCAACACTTTGAGCATCACATCGAGGTAAAGCAACAACTTCTATCCATTTGGATACATAGTCCACTACTAATAGAATATATAAATTTTTGAAAGATGGTACAAATGGTCCCATGAAATCTAATCCCCAAACATCAAATATTTCAACTTCTAGCATATAATTGTGGGGCATCTCATTTCTTCTTGAAATGTTGTCTACTTGTTGACATCTATCACATGTTATGATATAAGCATTAACATCTCTAAAAATAGTAGGCCAATAGAATCCAAATTGTAAAATTTTGTATGTATTTTAATGAAAACCAAAATTTCCCCCATAATCAGAATTATGAAAATTTTGGATATCTTTATAAGTTTCTTCTAATGGTACTCATCTTCGAATAATTAGATCCTTTCCTTGTTTATATAAAACGGGTCATCCCAAAAATAAGCCTTAGCTTCAGAAATAAATTTCATCTTTTGTTGGTATGTCATTCCATAAAGTATAATATCGCTAACAATAAAGTTCACAATGTCGGCATACCACGGAACACACCACTCATTAATAGTGAAAAAATTTTCATCACGAAAATGTTTATTAATTTCTTTTTCAAAACAGAGTTGTTTTTCTAACTCAAGCTTGGACAAATGATCAACAATTTGATTTTCAGTCTTCTTTCAATCTACTATTTCAAAATCAAATTCTTGCAACTAAAGAATCCATCTTATAAGTCTAGGTTTAACATTCGTCTTTTTCATTAAGTACTTAATAGCAGAATGATCAGTATGCACTACACAATGAGTTCCAATTAAGTACGATCTAAATTAATCAAAAGCATATACTATTGCGAACAAGTATTCTTTAATTGTTGTATACATGATTTGACTTTCATTATGAGTTTTACTAGCATAGTAAATTACTTTAAAAATTTTATCATATATTTGTCCTAAAACAACTGCTATAGCGTAATCACTAGCATCACACATCAATTTAAAAGGTTTTCCCTAGTTTGGTGAAATTATAATTGGTGCAGTGATTAATTTTTACTTTAATAAATTAAAAGCTTTTAGGCATTCTTCATCAAAATTAAAAATTGCATTAGTCTCTAGTAATGGCATAAAGATTTAGCAATCTTTGAAAAGTCTTTAATATATCGCCTATAGAATCCAACATGTCCTAAAAAACTCCTAATTTCCCTTACATTTGTTGTATAAAGTAAATTAGCGATCACTTGAATTTCAACAGGATCTACTTCCATACCCTTTTCTGGTATTTGATGACTAAAATTCCTCCTTCTACCATAAATTGACATTTTTCCCAATTAAGGACAAATTTTATTTCTTCACAGCGCTTAAGAAATTTAGATAAATGTTCTAAACTTTATTTAAATGAAGTTCCAAACACTGAAAAATCATTCATGAATACTTCAATTCCTTTTTCATATAAATCACAAAAAAATTATCATCATACATCTTTGAAATATAGCAGGGGCATTACATATACCAAATAAACCAATGAGCATCATTCTAAAAGCAAAAGTACCATAAGGACGGGTAAAAGTTATTTTCTCTTGATCCTCAGGAGATATTTGTATTTGGTGATAACTAGTATATCCATCTAGAATCAAAAGTATTTATGCCCAGCTAGTCTATCCAGAATTTGATCTAAAATAGTAATTATGCCAAAGTACCATAAAGATGGGTAAAAGTTAGTTACTCCTCCTTTCTTAGGAAGTGAATTGAACTTACCCACGCACTATCTAAAATAGGGTAATTTATTCCAGCTTCTAACCACTTTAAAATTTCTTTCTTAACAACTTCTTTCATAACAGGATTCAGTCTCCTTTGAGGATCAGACTTGAATTTGTAGTTCTTTTTTAGATGAATTTTATGTATACAAAATGAAGGACTGATTCTTTTAATATCAGCAATTGTCCATCTGTCGGCGCTATTTTTGTGGTTGGAGGGAAGTTGTCCGTAAGAAGCTTTCGGTCACCGAAATCGAAATCCCGTTGCCCGCTTCGGAAGGACGTTGAAGTATAAAATCAAACTCCCCATATTTTTCATAGTTTAAAATGAAAGAGCACTGTATCTTAAATCTTGCATCTATCCTGAAGGATAAACACAAGACTTGAGCATGATGCTCGATCAAATAAACTAAGGAATGTATGACATCCGTTTGGTTTGTGAAACCTTTGTATTTGTCGACAAATTCTCCTATTTAACATAAGGGATTAAATAAAGTTTAAATTAATCTAGGTTCGGACATGCTTGCTTTAAGGGCAAGCCCCTATAGTTAATTACATCTTAAATGCCCGAAATCACTTAACAATAACAATACTCTTGATAAAAATCAGGAAATATTATCTTCAATGAGTACCAAAGGGTAGGATTATTCAATGAGATTGGACATAGAGGTGTGAAAGGGGATTAGCTCAAATTTGGAATATTTTATTATAGAATCCAAAAAAGGAAGAACTAGGGGATGTCATGGATCCTGAGGAGAACCTAGGTGACTTCCCAAGCTATCATAATGTTTCGCTCCAATTTTTGAGGAGAAATATTTAGGTGTTTCATCCTGCCAATTTTATTAGTTAGGGTTTACATCTGTCTGAAATCACGCAAATAGCCTGGAAGATGTGAGGATTTAGGTCGTGACAAACGACAACCTCGGGATCCTAAGACGAGTTAGGGCTTATATTGTATAGCAGGGTTATGCAAAGGCCTAAAGATAAGGTGAGCATTTACGGAGCAGGCAACCTTGAAGTCCTACGGCTTTGTTGTTTAAGTCTAAGGAAGGAAGATTGGGAAAGAGTGGTTTAGTTGATGTAGACATGTTCTGCTATTAAAGATGATCGTGTTGCGCACAATGCTAGCTCCAAGCTCCTCGTTAAGACGAGTTCAAGTTTTCTAGGATGTCCAGTTATGATGTCAAATCAGGTGGCCCTATGGTTAAAGTTCTTTAAATTTTATGAGGGCATATTAAAGTTGATTAGAGCGACACCGGTTAGGATCCTACGGTTCCCTCATTCCAGCACCACTTTTTTTCTATTGGATAAACTTAGTCCAAATGAACTTACTAAACTCAACTTAATGAATTCCATAATTTCATTTAAACCGTGGGAAGCCTCGTTAGCAACCATAGGTTACCTCCTCTGAGGGATTCGCGATCATCTAATAGAGACATCTTAATTTAGTTGAAGTTGTGGTTTTGTGTGATGTTTCTGATTAAATTTATATTTTTAATGTTGTGGGGGTGAGTTTTATCTTGGTTGATTTTAATTTTGATTTTGGGTTATGATTTAGGTTGTGTGGCTATCTTGATAATTTTAGTTTTCATGAAGGGTGTCGTCATTTTTTAGCACGCAAATTTAGAGCTATAAAAGTACAGTATGAAAGAAACAAAGTGAAAGTACAAGAAAGACAATGCTGAAACATGTAAAAGTGTACCTGGCGAGTTTTCTCGTTCCACTACCTGAAACTTGAAATGCATGTTAAGGCAGCTTATGAAGAGCAGAAAAAGTAAAGTTTTGGTAATTTTCCTAACCCTATGTCATATCTTGGCAGGTCCTTAGAAGTTTAATTAAGGAAGACTTTCTCAAGCAAGATATATTAAGTCTAGTAGATCTCTGAGATGTGCAACAGATCTAGAGAAAGAAGCAGGTCTATGCTACTTTCTCGTTACCTGGTGGAAAATCCTGAGTTCTTTTTAAACTTATTATGTTGCTTAATAAGTCATCCTATAAATACCCTTAATGCTCAGTGAACATTGATGTCTCAGTTATCCCTAAGAAAGGGGTAATTATCATTTATCATTTAATTTTGAAAATTATGTGGGTGAAGACCCTTGAAGGGGAAAGTTAGTGTAATTTTTCAAATTTTTAACCCTAACTGGGCTTAGTGGTGTTTTCATTTAACTAAGTTTGTTTCTCTAATCCTTGTTTAGTCAATTTCGATTTAGCTTAAGTCACCACTAAGCCATTAAGACCTAGGTGAGTGTCTTAATTAGTTTTGGAAAGGGGTAAACCTTAACTGGTCATGAGTCATAATTTGGATTTTATTTAAAAATCAAAATAGGGGTATTTAATTAATTAATTATTGACTTCAAAAGTCATACCCCTAAGTTGAGGATCATTTTAATTTTAATAAACTTCCAAATTTTTTTAATGATTTATAAATTTATTAACGTAATTAAGAAAGTGGGAGTGGTTTCTATCATTGACCCCTTGTGTTTCAAGCATCAAATAAATTGATTAAGATCAAAGGTTACCCATTTCCCTCCTTAGATTAAGCTTAAATGTTAATTAAGGCTAAATTTCTAAATTACACATTTGCCCCTATGGCCCTAACACTTCAAAATTTGTCAAATTCAATCCAAATGACTTTGAAATTTTTATCCTACTCCATTCATGGATCAATTAAGACATTAGAAGAGAAAATATGATTTTTCAAAAATTAATTTAATTTATATAATTATTTTCATGCAAAAATAGGACTTTTCAAAGAAAATACATAACTTAACCATGGTAAGTTATAATCTCTTGAAATCTTTATTGGAGGTAGACTTAGACCAGAGAAGTCTTTGGACCAAGTTTCATGTTTTTTTGGATTTTATTCAAATTTTAAGAATTATTTTAAGTTTTGGGGTATTATTACATATAACATATTTTAAATGGGAAAAATTATATATTTTTGAAAAATCTGTCTAAGGTTAGAGGACTCCGAGGAGCAAATTTAATAATTTTTTGATTCTTCCTTTATTTCTTGGAATTATTTTAGTGAAAACTCATTTTTAGCCTTTTAAATATTATTTTTAAACTTTGAAATTGAATATCTTTATTTAGAAAGTTAGGAAAAATATTCTAATTAATCCTAAGTGATTAGGAAGTAATTTAGAACATTTTCAATTATTTTATTATTTTTGTGATTTTTATGAATTTTTAATTATTTAAATATTTAAAATAGGCTAAAAATCATGTTTTTATTTTAAATATAATTTTATTTTTATAAAATATCCCTGATCACAGAGAACTCTAAAAAAATAAGTTTCATAATTTTTTGAGTTTTATTTTGATTTTTCAAAATCATTTAAGTGTCAAAAATGGTATTTATCTTTGAAAATCAATTTAAGTTATCAAATGAACTGAAAATATTTTGAACTTTTTATAATGAGTTCTCTGGATCATAAATCATAGAAGAGATCAAAAATCAAGTCATTTAAATGTTTATATTTTCCAAAATTAATTATTTTATTGATTTAGTGTTTGTAAAATTTAAGGGTGTTTTAAATGAGTTGACCCATGAAATTATTTCCAAAGGCTTCTCTAGTAATGTTCGACCTTCCAAAATTTTCATAGGGTTTTCTAGTAAATATGCTAATTTTCATGATTATTTTAAAGAAATAATGTTGAATAACTTGAAAAATATGGATCTCTGTATAGAAACCTCCTCTGAGTTTGGAAAAATCAAAGAATATTTTCCTTGATAGGGGCTACAACATGCCTAAATTTAAAGCCAAGGTGATATATCAATATGCATGGAGAATCAATTGATCCCAAATAGTGTTTAAATAATTAAAAATATTTTATGCATCAAATGGATTTGTAATTTATTCCAAATTATTTTCCTTTGTTCACTGAGCAAGTGGGTATTTTTATTTTATTTTTGTGATTTTTCTACACAAAGTTATGAATTTTCTAAATTAAGGGTATTTAAATAAATAAGAAAAAGCCCTATTTATCTATTTAAACCGCGCGTGCCACCTCAACCTATGATGGCTTCGAAGGCATGCGTGGCGCGCTTTGGTTGGATGCCACTGTCCACGTAGCTTGCTGACTCGACCCGTTGTTTATGTCCCAAAGTGCTGTCTGGCTCGATCTCCTACGATCTCCTCCGTCCATTTGATACACGCGCAATCAGACGGTGCGTGGTCATCGTCCCCGATGGCTTAGGCCGAAAGCCGTCCACCTTTAAGGCCTATGATCTCTCTCATTTCTCAACCAAATTAGATGATTTTTTTTAAAATGCTCGCCTTAGTGAGATAAACATATCTATATGGCTAATGTGTCATGAAATTAAGCTAAAGTAAATGGAGAATGAAAATAGTCTAAGGAGGAGGAGAAGTTTTATACATTTTCTTTGAGAAAGGAGGCTTCAATCACAGGTGTTTGGCATGTTTGTTGGGGTCCAAGGAGGTTGGGGATTGAGTCCCTGGTCTTGATGTAAGGCCTAAGTAGGAATCCGACCAAGCTCGATTTCAAGTGTTAGTCTAGAGCTATGGTGGAGGCTATTTCAGAGGACTATTTCAGAGGGCAATTTGATGGGGCTTTGGCTTCTTTCACTGTTGTGAAGGTGTAGAGCCAATTAATTTGAGGTTTTGTGCTGTGTAGTTTGGTGGAGTGTGGAGGAGTATTGGGTTTTGTCTTGGTTTCCGGCAAGGTTTTAAGCTCAAAATTGAGCTCTGGCAATGGGAGTCGGTGAGGGAAAATGGTTGGAATGCACTGAGGGGATCTTAGGGAAGCTCTGTGTAAAGTTTGGAGAGGCCTCTCTAAGAAAATTTCAACACTTAGTTTAACAGCCATGGAGGTGGCCTTTTATAAAAATGGGGTTATGGTGGTGGTGTTTGGAACATTGTGGTGCTTAGGTGGAGGGCAGAGTTTGATTTGGATGAGCTAGCCTCTAGGTTTGATTTGGGTGAAGCTCCATGGCGATGGCTCTCGATTTGGTTATTTTTTGGCCACTAGGTTGGCCAGCCGGCTAGAGGGAGGTATCTAGGAGCTCAGGGAACCCAGAGGAATCCATCACAATAATTTGATGCAAATGTGGTTTGATTTGAAAAAGATATCTTAAGCACATGAAATTTTGGAAATAATATCCCTTGATTTGGCGAACCTTTGGTCCATGACTGGTTACTAAGTCCAACTAATGGCTGTGGTGGAGTTAATTTTGTGACTTTGAGGTTGTT
>NW_018253283.1:30233-30478 GCF_001263595.1 Phalaenopsis equestris
GGTCACATTTAGTGCATGGGTCCAAGTGGGTGCAAATGACCAAAACTTGGGTTTGGGCTAGTTTAGCCATGTCAATTGGCCTAATAAATTGTTGAATTTGGTGTATATGATCATAAGGAATTACCTTGGTGAAGGATTGAAGTGATTTTGGGCTCAATTGAAGGGTCAATTTGAGGGAATCTTGAATTTTAATCAATTTAGTCATGTTGGGCTAGGCTTGGGCTAAGTCCAAATTGATTATTGTA
>NW_018253283.1:30623-33857 GCF_001263595.1 Phalaenopsis equestris
AAATTGGCCAAATTGGGTCATGTGGTAGTTGAGAAAAAAGAAATTGGGAATATTTGGGATTTATTGAGATTTTTTGGGAATTTTTGGAATTTTTGGAATTTTGTGCTATGGAGGGGTATTTTGGAAATTTGGCCATTTTTTGGAGATTTTGGGAAATTTGTGTGTTTGGAAGTTTTCAAAAGGTTGGAAATGAATTTTGATCAAATTTAGGTATTTTGGACAAACTTGAGAATTTTGGCAAAGTTTAGGGTTTCAAGGGTGTTTATGTAATTTAGGGGTGTTTAGGGGCAAAAGGCTAAGATTAGTATTTTTGATAGGATTGGGTAACTAATCACTCTAAATGGGTCATGGACCAAAGAAAATCCCATTTTGGGTCATCTATGTACTGGTCGTAGTTAAACCATAGCCTCAGGGCTTGTAGGTTTAGGGGACCATCTACATAAGTATCCCAAAAAGATCAAGTGACCTAGGCTAGAAATTTGAGTTTAGGGTTGTGAGTGATTGTGAGCGTAGATGAGTGGAGTTGTGAGTGTAGATGAGTGTAGTGAGTGCCTTAGCTCCAGACCAACACCCAGGGTCAACCCTAAGGTCCAGCAGTCCTAAGGGTGACTCATCTTGAGTTTCCCTTATAGTGTCGCCACCTACTAAGTACTTAGAGGTTAGAATCAATATGTGGAACTTCAAGTTATGTAAAGAAGATGGTAGAATTTCTAGTGGTGAGGGTGCTTTTTAGAGTCATGTCTAGTTTTCTAAGAATAGTCAATAGGAAAATACTATGGCTAAATGGCTAGAACTTAGGCTACTGAAAGGGAAAAAACTAAACCTCAACCAAAAGTGAGGTCAACACCATCCATAGGCTGAAAATTTTTCAAAATTTTCATTAACCTTTCTTCTTCTTCCATCGTTAATTTTGTGGCAATTATAACTAGTAAAGTATAGGAATCTCCTAAAAAGGCATATTTTAAATGTTCAGGAAGTAACTTCAACTCAAGTTCTCGAGGTTTTTCAATTGATGGACTAAATGATTTATCTTTTTCTATCGTGTCCAAAATTTCAAAACTTTCTCAAACATACTTTGAATCTTCCTTAAAAAGTTCTTCAGATTCATCTAATTCCTCTTCTTGCTCATGTTTCAAATCTTTTTCTTCAAATTTTTCTTCAAAAGTTGTTTTGAAATGGCATTCACTTAGATATCTTATAACATCCATCCTATATCATTTATCATCTTTACCTTTTGCAGGATAATTCATGGATCTTGAAATATTGAAAGTAAAAGTTTGATCATAGACACACATTGTTAATTCCCCTTTCTACACATTGACCTTTGCTCTTCCTGTAGCTAGGAAAGGTCTCCCCAAAATGATAGGGATCTCTTTATCTTCCTCCATATCTAGCACAATAAAATCAATAGGAAAGATAAATTGATCCACTTTCACTAGGACATCTTCTATAACTTCTTTAGGGTATGTTATTGATACACCTAAAATATATAATGTTTTTAGACACATTTTTATACCTATTTTTTAGATATTGCACTTTAATGGAAGATATTTTTGTGTTTTTCTTATAGATATAAGTAAAAATGGAAAAAATACTTAAAGGGGTGAAAAACGATCAAATTTGGGGCAAAAAGGTGGAAAATTGTGCAAAAGAATTTTGGCACCTAAGCACCAGATTTGGCGCATAAGCGTCGGTTAAATAGAGAAGGCCGTGCCTAAGTGCCAAGACCCCATGCTTAAGCTCCAGTGGAAGTTACTAGACAAGTAAAATCAGTTTTCATGAATTTCAAAGAGGTTTTGGAGGCATCAATTGGCTTAATAAATGATTGTAATGAAAATTATCATGAAAGGATGCGTCTTATGGGGAAATACATCGAATCAAGACACATTTTGAAGAGATGCCAAGGCACATCTTGAAAAACTACAAAAGAAATAAGAGAGGACTTAGAAAAGTGTCTTGAAAATATTGGCAAGTTTTCAAAGTTCTTGTATAGGGTGTTATTTCGGAGAGATTTTCATGAACCACTTTTTATTCATTATTGCTCCTATTTTGCACAAAAAAATTTGCATACTTCCACAACATATATCCTATGCTTATTGCAGATTCATGATAAGATGAAAGATATTTTCATATTAAGTACTTTTCTTCTACAAAAATTTTAGTTATCTTTTTATTATTTTGTTAAAATATCAAAAATACCAAAAATATTTAAATTTTAAATTTCTGGAAAAAAAAAATTTTAGTTTAAGTAATTATCTTTTTAAATATAGAAAACTTTCTAAAAAGTGCTTATTGCATAATCTTTCCTTTGGGTTTGATATTTAGGTCTTAATCAAAAAGTCCTATATTACATAATAACGATACTTATACTTGTGTATTATCCCAATATAAATACATATAAATTAAGAAGTTAAATTCTTATTTTTTCTTCAAGATCAAGTTTTTGGTTTTGTTGCAAAATAAGGAAATATAATTGAAAAATATCATCAGAACTATTGTTATACTGTGCATAAGCATTGTATAAGGGATCAAGTTTTTGGCGCCATTGTCGGGGAGGAAAACTAAGTAAATTTCTATTTTTAGAAAGTTTTATTTAAAATTTAAATATTGTATCTAGTTTTAGTGTATGTTTTATTTTCTAAAATGTGACTAGTGTCCTACGTTAAAATGTGACTAGTGTCCTACGATTCTGAATTATAAACAACTATTAAAAAAATTAGAGAAAATAAAAAAAATTAAAAATCTTGAAAAATCTAAAAAATTTTTTAAAATGGCAAACCAAAATAATCAGAATGCTTAAATTCATCAAGATTTTAGACCTTTAAGAGATTATGTCAACCCTACTATAGATGAACTTCATTGTAGTATTCAAAAACCTATTGTAGTGGTTAATTCATTTGAGCTTAAACCTGCTACTATCCAAATGGTATCAAATAATTAGTTTGGTGGATATTGAAGCTCGGGAGCTTACAACTGATAAAATGATGCTAAGAGGATTCAATTGAAAGGGAGAGAGAGCCCTTGGATCCATTACATTGCTTATGAATGTTGGAGAACTAGTAACGACCGCTAAGTTTCATATCATCGATGTTGAGACCTCTTTCAACGCTCTACTGGGTCCATCGTGGATTCACGAACACAACATGGTTCCATCGTCTCTTCACCAATGCATCAAATACTGCAAAGAAAAACAAGAATATTGCATTAAAGGAGATCTACAACCATTTTCGGTAC
>NW_018253283.1:34111-35294 GCF_001263595.1 Phalaenopsis equestris
AATCCTCACCTTATCTTTAGGCCTTTGTATAGCCCTGTTATACAATATAAGCCCTAACTCGTCTTAGGATTCCGAGGTTGTCGTTTGCACGACCTAAATCCTCACATCTTCCAGGCTATTTGTGTGATCGTTTCACACGAATGTAAGCCATAACAAATAAAATTGGTAGGATAAAACACTTCAATTTTTCTGCTCAAAACTGAAAACAAATAATAGGATAGCTTGGGAAGTCACTGGGGTTCTCCTTTGGATTTATGACATCTCCTAGTTCTTCCTCATTTGGATTCTACAATAAAATATTTCAAATTTGAACTAATCCCCTTTCACACCTCTATGTCTGATCTCATTGAAGAGTCCTACCCTTTGAAATTCCTTGAAGATAATATTTCTTGATTTTTATCGAGAGTTTCTTAGGTGACTTTGGTCATTTAAGATGTAATTAACTATAGGGGCATGCCCTTATAGGAAGCATGTCTAAACCCAACTTAATATAAACCCTACTTAATTCTTTTTGTTAAATAAGGGAACTTGTCGGCAAATATAAAGGTTTCGCAGACCAGAGAGATTTCATATGACAGCGACTTTATATATGCTTAAAAATATAAGTATATAATATTGCTGCTAAAAGATTTAATTCCTTAGAAACTGTACCAAATCTTTGTAACAGTTATAAATTCGATAAAGATGGATGTATATAATATTCAATAATTGTAAATTCACACTTATCGACGCAAGTATACATATCGCTCAAGTAGTATAGGGCTTTAATTGAGTCCTAGATATTGATCCCACAGGGAGTAATATTAGAAGCTACGAACTAAGATATTTGAAAAAACAATACTCAATTGCAACAATGGAATTTAATTTACTTATCTATCACTAATAGATAATTGAAATAAATATGTAATTTTAATAACTCTTAAATAACTAGTTATACTAATGAGGTTTTTAATGGTTTTTAATGTGATATTCAATAATGTGATATTCAATATATAAGAAAGCATCTTTACCCTTATCAAAAAATTAAAGTGAATGGATAATGTGAATCAGTTCAATTTGCATTGTACTAAATAAGAGCATACCTATTCTTTACCCTTTGGTCCAGGCATAAAGAACATTGACTAATCCTACGCTTGTTTACTGAATCTACGGCTAAGCTGGGAGGATACCGGCTCTCACTTCG
>NW_018253283.1:35466-36013 GCF_001263595.1 Phalaenopsis equestris
AAAACTCAACATATTTTAACAAATCAATTGGACAGATTGAAAGTAAATTAAGATTGAAGTGAAAAGAACATCACAATTTCTTAAACATTTTCACGGCTTCACCAATTCAAATCACTATTTCACAAATCTCAAGATAAGAAGAAAGACAGAGAAAACTACTCAAATCATATGGGGAAATCACAACAAAACTCGGAATCCATATATAAAATCAAAGACATACAAACTACAATAAGTAAGTAAATTATCTCTAATTTCTCCCCGTTTCTGCCGAAGAAAACTCCTCGAAGTTCCTCTGAATCTCTTCCTTTCTTTACAGCACACAGAATTTCTCTTCGAAGTGACAAGGAGGAAGAAATCTCTCACTTTCCCTCCACTCTTACATTCTCTCGAAGAATTCCTCACATATTAGACTCTCTAGCATTAGACTCTCTAGCAAACACTAATGGAACCTCTCCAACCTTCAGGACCTTTTTAACATCCAGGACCCCTTCGGCTCTCTCCAATCTTTGGCCAAAATCTTCTTTTAAAGTTGTGGATGAGATTTCCT
>NW_018253283.1:36070-36402 GCF_001263595.1 Phalaenopsis equestris
GAGCTCATCGTCGCCAGCCTCAAGGGCGCCGTCTACTGGCCTTCTAAGTGAATTAGTTCTGGAGCTTGGGGAAAAGTCCGCCGTCAGCGCCCTAGTTCAATTCTTCACATTTTGTTCCTTTTCGCTCCAAATTTCCTCTTTTTTGCATCTTTTTGCTCCATTGACCCTAATTCGTCATTCCTGCAAGAAAACATCAAAGGTACCTTTCTTTAAAGTGCAATATTATTAAAAACAGTATAAAAGAGGTATGAAAATCTCAACATATTTTTCTTTGGTCAAAATCCCCCAAACTTAACTATTACTTGTCCTCAAGTAATTTTAGTACTATATAA
>NW_018253283.1:37037-39323 GCF_001263595.1 Phalaenopsis equestris
TCTTATACTAAATATCTTAAGTTACAAAATTAATTTTCATTACAAAAATATTTCTTTAAATCTACCATAATATTTAAATAGCTACAAAATATAGTTACCTGAATTAAATTCACTACATAAAATCATATAAATAATTTTTGAAAATAATTTAATTGAGGACATCTAATAGTTAATCTTTTTCTTCACTCCCCAAAACTTAAATGTTTCAATATAAAATGATACAAGTGGAAAGAAAAAACTATAAATATAAATCATATATCAGTATTTTAGGCATTTTCATCATTCTAAAATTTTTGCAGTCCTTCTCACAATTTCTACTTCACCTGGTCTGTAACATTAGGAGCTTTCTACACATATAAATCATTAAAAAAAACTGTTGGGTAATGAAATTTTGATTTAAGTGCAAAACTAAAACATTAAACAAGCACAATATTCCCCAACACAACCACAATACTAAACAAAATAATTACAATTAAAATGCGAAATAAAAAGCAAAAATAATAATCACATTACATTACAGTTCACAAAGTACTAACGACATCTATTATACTATACATACAAATTTAACTACCACACTAACTTTATAACAAATATTAAAAATTATCCAAGTACAACATAACCATAAAAATGAAAAAAAACATCCATTTCTATTACAAAAGATCACAAAAATAAAATACAAGTACTAGTACATCAATTATTATCAGATATCAAAATCTCAAACTATGTCTTTGTTTCCTTGATCAGCAGGTGGATTGGGCTAATACTGAGTATAACGAGGACACTCAGGAAAAGTAACATCTGGCTCACTACGGTAGTGTCGGGCCTGAGCTTCATAATAAACTACCTCAAAATTTGAAGGCCTCTGAAGGTACTCACTATCATAATCATGTCAACGTTCTAATCCTCCAATTCTTTCATTTATTAATTCTATACTCTTTCGCTGCAAGGTCAACTCATTCATCAAATCAGCCAGAGTAGGGGAACTAGAAGGTGGAAGGTCATAACTTGTAGAGGTGACATCTCTACTAGTAGAAGGTTCTTGACTCCTACTTTCAGTTCTCAATTTCTCATGGGATTCATAAGTTTTCAAATTAGCTTTACTAATGTGTTTCATAGGGTAAATCCATTCCTCATCTCCTCCAGCTTCTCCAAAAAGTTTGCAAGGTGCATAAATAAGACTAGGAAGTCTTAGACCACCTGTTTCACTCCTAACCGTAGTCAATATATTCTTAAAAATAATATTCCCCACATTTATATTTCTGTTATTCTCAATATAGAAATTCAGAATAGCTCTATCTCTAGTTACCTCACTATGGTGATAAGTCAGTAACAGAGTAGAAGTAACAAAGTAGAGGAAATAAAATATTGCCACGCCTTAGAGGTGGCATTCAGCATGGAAGCAGAAAAATTTACCCATTTTCCTTTCTTAAACTTCCATGTTCTTTTCCCATAAGTGAAAAAGTTGAGCACTTCATTCACGGGGCCTTCCATAGTATTGAAGGAATCATAATGGCAGCTATAGGAGTCTGGGACTTTGTAAAAGGTGTTAATGCAGGCTTCATTAAACTCAATAGGAAATAACCACACTTGAACGATTCCGTCTTCAGAATAGAATACGTTGGCATAGAATTCATTCACAATTTTTGTAGAGGCCTTATTGGTAGTGTAACAGAAGTTTTCTCACCTCCGCTCGGTAATAACCCATTCAATTTATCCTCCCGAACTCTCAAAAACTAGATCTTGTATGCATTTCTTTCCTTCAAATACTGAAGTAAATCTTGATTGAGCCTTCGTATTGAAGAAGCAAGACTTGTCGAACTCAAGTCATCTCTTTTGTCATGGATTCCTTTCAATCTAATCATAAATCATAATTATAGAAAAATTCCAAAATATACATCAAATATGCAAATATTGGCTTCTAAGAGTAATTCTAAGAGTTCAACACTAAGTTCCATGAATTTCTTCCCAATATTTTCTTCACATTCTCAAATTTCTTGGATCTCCTCAATGTGGAAGAAATCCATGGTGAAAATCAAATATTACTAGTTTGGAGTGAAGCTCTTACAAAGAGATGATCAAATTTGGTGTCTAAATGCCTTGAAATTGCCTCCCAATCCAAGATCTCTCAAGCCCTATGTCAAAAATTGCATTTTTCAGAGGAGGGGATGATGAATAGTGGCAGTTAACTAGTCAAAATTGCAATTAAAGGTGTTTTTTAGGGATCTCGCCGTCGGTGGGGTATTCGGCGCCGTCGGCGAGCTCTATTGAAATTATATCCCTAGTCTC
>NW_018253284.1:0-220 GCF_001263595.1 Phalaenopsis equestris
ACTCTAAATCTGGGAACTCATGATCCTTTTCTTTTCAGTATCCACATTTTCTTTTTCAGTTTTCGTTTCTTTTTATACTCTTGTCTCCAATTCTTTTCCACTTCGTAATTGTATCGCTTTGATTTGTTCTTTTCCTTGATCGTTATGATTTAGTTCCACAGTACTAAGAAATGTTCATAATGTTCGGTTACTAAGCGCATTAGTGATATGTCCCAATTGG
>NW_018253285.1:0-347 GCF_001263595.1 Phalaenopsis equestris
ACTGTTGAAACAAAAGTGAATAATGAATTAATACCCATCAGAAAAGTTATTGGGTAATGTATTTACATTGATAATAGAAAATTAAACATTGTCACTAGGAAAGATCACTTCCCTTTACCATTATTAGACCAAATAGTAAATAGACTTGCTAGGTACAAATATTTTTATTTTTTAGATGGATATACCAGTTACCATCAAATTCCTATTGCTCCTGAGGATTAAGAAAAGACAACATTTACTAGTCCTTTTGGAACTTTTGCTTTTCGAAGAATACCCTTCAGATTATGTAATGCACCTGGAACATTCCAGAGCTATATGATGTTTATATTTAGTAAGTTAATTGATGA
>NW_018253286.1:0-804 GCF_001263595.1 Phalaenopsis equestris
GTGACGTGCAAGAATAGGCCTTTTGAGCACAAGTAAGACGTCACCAACTTTGAATGTCTTTGAGTGAACCAATTTTTCATGGGCTTGTACCATCTTTGCTTGGTAATGCTCCAAGTGTTGTTGTGCTTCTAGTTGTTTTCCCTAAAAACTCTCCAGTTCTTCAAGTTGAGTTTTGCACTTTCTTTTGTTGTGAGTTGATTGGCAATGGCGACTCTGAGAGATGGTGCCTGGATTTCTAGCGGTAGCACAACTTCGGCTCCGTACATGAGCATATAGGGTGTAAACTGAGTGGGAGTCCTGAAAGTTGTCCTGTAGGTCCACAAGACTTCTAATAGTTTGTTGTACCAATCCCTTTTGTTTTCATCTAGTGTTTTCTTCAAAATCTGTACCAGTGTTTTGATGAAAGCCTCAACTAGAGCATTTACTCTGGGATAGTAAATTGTAGAGTATCTCTAATATATCCCATGTCATTTGATGAAATTGTTGATCTTTGTGCTTTTGAAAGTTGTCCCATTATCGGAAATTATTCTTCACGGTACTCTAAAACGGTAGACAATTTGGATTTTGAAAAATTGAAGGACGTGCTGTGTCGTAACCTCATGCAATGGTACTGCCTCTGCCCATTTGGAGAAATAGGCAAGTATAAACCCGTGTCCCTTGAAAGATGGAGGGTCTATCGGACCTATCATGTCTACGCCCCAACACTCGAATGGCCATGAGGCAACAGTTGGGTGTACGGATGCTGGTGTGAGACTACCCTATGCACTTAGCATTGGTGACATTTTCTAGCTGTATCCATGCAAT
>NW_018253287.1:0-3341 GCF_001263595.1 Phalaenopsis equestris
TCGGGCGTAGAATTGGAGATTTTAGAGTGACAGACTAAAATCCCTAATTCGGTCCTATTGTTTGGGTGCTGAAGTGTAGATGTTAGCCCTCAGGTGAGGGGAACATGGGAGCTCCGAAGCGAGAGCCGGTATCCTCCCAGCCTAGCCCTAGATTCAGTAAACAAGCATAGGATTAGTCAATGTTCTTTATGCCTGGACCAAAAAAGTAAAGAATAGGTATGATCCTATTTGACACAATATAATTGGAACTAATTCATTTTATCCATTCAATATAATTTCTTGACAAGGATAAGGAAGCTTTCTTATATACTGAATATCACAATTAAACCCTCTTTAGTATCATTAGTTATTTAATAATTATTAAAATTATCTATTTATTTCAATTGCCTATTAGTGACAGATAAGTAAATTGAACTTCGTTGTTGTGATTAAAGTATTACTTTTCTAAAATCTTAGTCCGTAGTTCTAATCACTCCCTGTGGGATCGATATCTAGGACTCCATTAGAGCCCTATATTACTTGAGTGATACGTATACTTGCATTGACAAGTGTGACTTTATTATTATTGAATATTTATTACGTCCATATTTATCTTGTATTTTAAGCATATAAAAAATTGCTGTCAGTATCTTATGAAGAAACGAAGCTAATCATTATGAACTTGGAGGACATTTTGAGATTGATAAAACTGCTTATAAAATTTTACAAGCGAGATTTTATTGGCCTACTTTCTTTAGAGATATTTATAGATACATAAAAACTTCTGATCGTTGTCAACGAGTAGGCAATATATCTAGAAGAAATGAAATGCCTCTGAATTTGATGTTAGAAGTTGAGATCTTTGATGATTGGGGATTAGATTTCATGGGACTATTTATTCCTTCATTTGGGAACTTATATATATTAATTGCAGTAGACTACGTTTCTAAGTGGATTGAAGCACAAGCTTTACCTCGTTGTGATGCTAAAAGTGTTTCAAGATTTTAATGAAAAATATTTTCACTAGATACAGAATGCCTAGAATGATTATCACTGACGGAGGATCCCATTTTAGGAATAAATACATTCAGAGATTGGCAGAAAAGTTTAATATTATTTATAGAATCTATACTGCCTATCATCCCCAAACCAGTGGGTTAGCTGAAGTTTCTAATAGAGAGATTAAACAAATACTTGAAAAGATTGTAAACCCTAGTAGAGTGGATTGGTCCACTAGACTGGATACCGCATTATGGGCTTACAAGACTGCTTATAAGACTCCTATTGGAATGACTTCTTACAGACTAATTTTTGGAAAGACTTTTCACTTACCAGTAGAATTAGAGCATAAAGCATATTGGGAGATTAAGGAATTCAATTATAATTTGAAAGATGTCGGTAAGAAGAGATTGTTACAACTAAATGAATTTGAAGAATTAAGAAATGAGTCTTATGATAACGACAAAATTTATAAGGAGAAACTAAAGTTATGGCATAATTGGAAGATTAACCAGAAGAACATTGAACAAGGACAAGAAGTTTTTCCTTACAACTCTAGGCTGAAATTATTCCCTGGGAAATTGAAGTCTTGTTGGTTAGGGCCCTTTAGTGTGACTCAAGTTTATACTTATGGAGCTGTTGAGATTGAAGATCAGAAAACTGGAAAAAAATTTAAAGTAAATGGACACAGATTAAAACCATATTTTGAGGGTAAAAGACCAAATTTTAAAGAGGTTTTAATGATTAATCAACCTGAATAACACCTTAATAGGTCAGACGACGTTAAACCAAGCGCTTTATGAGAGACAACCCATAGTTATCTTTACTTTTATTATGATTATAGTAGTTTTTATTTGAAATTACCGTTAGTTTATGGTAGTATAAGCTCTACTACTCTTATTTACCCTTGAATCATCATAAAAATTGGATCCATAAAGAAAAACTGGAATGCATTTGGACCAGAGAAAAATTGTGCAATTTTTGCCTTGGGCGCCGACGGCGCCCTCCAGGCCGGCGGCGGGGGGGTTTTCCCGAGGAAAATTAAATACAGAGGCTTGCCGACGGCGCCCTCGACCCCGCCGACGGTGAGACCCGCGAGATGGCGGTTTCTTGGGTTCAAATGGCACTTTTTGGCAGTTTTTGGGTGGGAGTTATCCTTTTAAACTCCAAATTTTGATTCCTAGTTCATATTTCCCCCCAAAAATAAAGTGAAACTCCACCAATTTCATTGCTATGGCGTTCAATTCCCCTGATAATCTTAGAACGAGTTTTCAATTGACGAAAGTTTATTAGTGCGGAAGCGCAACAAATCTTCAACAAGTTACTAACGAAAAAAAGATTGATCAAGGAAAGAGGATTCTTAAATCACGAATTGAATAATCCCTTTACAACAATTGAAGAGACGATAGTGCGACAAAGATGGGAAGTGTTGTGCTATACTACAGCCGCTGTTGTTGTTCCAGTGGTAAAGGAATTTTATGCAAACTTGAATGGAATCTACTAGGGAGTTATATATGTGCGAGGGAGATGGATCACTTTCACTCCTGCATGGATCAATGAATTATACATGATAGAGAACATTTTTGTCTGCCACTATTCCAATTTCGTCCCGACAAGAAACCAGATGAATGAAATTTACCAATATTTAATAGATGAAACTGACTACTGGGAAATGAGAGAAAACATGTATGTTCGTTTTTCTGCGACACTCCTAAATCCTGTTTTGAAACACTCGTACTTTTTCATTTCTGCAAAACTGTTACCAACTTTGAAGATCGGTAAAGTTTCTAAAGAAAGTGTTATTTTGAATTACTGCATCCAAAGGGGACTGCTGATCGATATTGGATCAATAATTATGAAGTCGGTTCTAGGCCCGATCGTTCATGGATCAACTTTTGGGCTTGGACACCCTTCAAAAATTTTCTCACTTTACAGTTAGTTCCAAGTTTCCTACAAAAATTGGGAAAAGGTACTTCTACCTTAGAAGCCTTTAGACCCAACTGAGAGATTCCCAGCTTTTGAAGATGAAAATGACATGACCATTATAGTAGATCAATCATCTCAAAATTCATTGCCAGTTCAACCCTTAATTTCTGACAAGACTCTGGTGATCATGCGCAGAATCAAGAAATTGGAGAAGGAGGTACAAAATGTCATGAAGGAAATTAATAATATCTTTAATTTCTTTGGTCATCTCGACTGGAGGATGAAAGAACATTTTGATCACTCTGGACATTTAGAATATAGTTTGATACGGCTGATGAGGAGGATGAAATTGATAGAAGAGGATTCCACTGAAGAATTTCCATTCCGACCCTTCTACAACCTCTTTGTTCATGTGCAATCAATGGGTGATCTCAGAG
>NW_018253287.1:3529-6021 GCF_001263595.1 Phalaenopsis equestris
ATATTGTACCCCTTGTAATTTATATATAAAAGTGATGTTTTGTGTTGTGAAAGTTTATTTGTGATAAGTACATCATTTAGTCACTTAAAATTATGTTTATAATGATTAAATGGATGTCGTTAAGGCTTGAAATTGATCAAAATTGCAAAAATCCAGGAATTGAACCAACATCAATAGAGCCCGCCGACAGCGCCCTCGACGCCGGTGATGGCGGATTTTTCCCGAGAGTTTGGATTTAATTCCAATAGAGCACGCTGACGGCGCCATCGACCCCACCGACGATGAGCTTGCAAAAAAACACCTTTAACCGCTATTTTGTTCGGTGCCACTATTCATCATCCCCTTCCTCCTACAAAAGCAATTTTTTACCTAGGGCTTGAGAGATCTTGGATTGGGAGGCGATTTCAAGGCTTTTTGACACCGGATTTGATCATCACTAGGTAAGAGCTTCACCCTAAGTTAAAAATATTTGATTGTCACCATGGATTTCTTCCACATTGAGGAGATTCAAAAAATTTGAGAATGTGAAGAAAATATTGGGAAGAATTTCGTGGATCTTAGTATAAAACTCTTAGAATTATTTTTGGAAGTCATTCTTTGAATATTTGAAGTATATTTTGGAATTTTTCTATAATTTGATTAGATTGAAATGGCTCCACGACAAAAGAGACGAATTGAGTTTGACGAGTCTCGCTTCGTCAATGTGATGTCTCGAATAAGATTTACTTCAGTCTTTAAGGGAAAGCAGTGTATACAAGATCGAGTTTTTGAGAGTCTTGGAGGAGAACTTGAACGAGTTATTACCTAGTGAAGGTGGGAAAACTTCTGTTACACCACCAATAAAGCTGATGCAAATGTGGTGGAGTTTTATGCCAATGTAATCTATTCTGAAGATGGAATCGTTCAAGTGCGGGGATTTCCTGTTGAATTTAATGCCACCCACATCAACACCTTTTACGAAGTCCCAGACTCTTATAGCTGTCATTATGAATCCTTTAGTACAATGGAAGGCCCCCTAAATGATGTGATCAACCTTCTTACTGATGGGAAAGGAACATGGAAGATAAAGCAGCGAGAACAGGTAAATTTTTCTGCTTCCATGCTGAATGCCACCTCTAAGGCGTGACACTATTTTATTTCCTCTACTCTGTTACCGACTTATCACCATAGTGAGATAACTAGAGATAGAGCTATTTTGAATTTCTGTATTCAGAATAATAGAACTATAAATGTGGGGAGAATTATTTTTAAGAATATATTGACTACGATAAGGAGTGAAACAAGTAGAGTTCTAGGACATCCTGACCTTATTTATGCACTTTGCCAACTTTCTGGAGTGGAAGCCGGAGATGAAGAATGGGTTTACCCTATGAAACCCATCAGTAAAGCCAATTTGAAAACATATGAATCCCATGAGAAATGGAAAACTGGAAGTAGGAGTGAAGAGCCTTCTACTAGTAGAAGTCAAGAACCTTCTACTAGTAGAGATGTCCCCTCTACAAGTTATGACCTTCCACCTTCTAGCTCCCCTACTCTGACTGACTTGATGAATGAGTTGACCTTGCAGAGGAAGAGCATATAATTAATAAATGAAAGGATTGGAGGTTTAGAACGTCTGAATGATTACGATAGTGAGTACCTTCAAAGGCATTCAAATTTTAAGGTAGCTTATTATGAAGCTCAGGCCCGACACTACAGAGGTGAGCCTGATCTACTTAGTATCAGCCCGATCCACCTGCTGATCAGGGAGATGAAGACATTGTGTGGGATTTTGATATTTGAATGTAATTGATGTACTTGTACTTGTACTTTTATTTTTGTAATCTTTTGTAATATAAATGGATGTTTGTGTGTATGTTTGTGTGTATTGTGTGTATTTGGACTTTCATTTTTATTATTATGTTGTACTTGGATAATTTTTTATTTTTATTATAAAGTTAGTGCTATATTTAAATTTGCACATGTAGTATAATATATGTTGAGTAGTATTTTGTAATGAAATGTGATTTTTATTTTTGCATTTTAATTGTAATTGTTTTGTTTAGTCTTGTGGTTGTGGTAGGAAATGTTGTGCTTGTTTAATATTTTAGTTATACTTATGTCAAAATTTCATTACCCAAAAATTTCTTTAATGATTTATATGTGTAGAAAGCTCCTAATATTACAAACCAGGTGAAGTAGAAATTTTGAGAAGGCCTGCAAAAATTTCAGAATGATGAAAATGCCTAAAATATTGAGGTATGATTTATATTTAGAGTTTTTCTTTCCATCTGTATCATTTCATATTTAAAAATTTTAGTTTGGGGGAGGGAAGAAAAAGATTAACTATTAGATGTGCTCTATTTAATTATTTTCAATAATTATTTATATGATTTTATGTAGTGAATTTAATTCAGGTAACTATATTTTTATAACTTTTTAAATATTATGGTAGATTTAAAAAAATATTTTTGTAATGAAAATTAATTTTGTAACTTAAGATATTTAGTATA
>NW_018253287.1:6671-7728 GCF_001263595.1 Phalaenopsis equestris
AAAATCTCACTATGATATTTATTTAAATCAAACTTATAGCATTTTTAAATTAAAACTTTACTACAATAGATCATAACTTTTATATTGTACTATAATTACTTGAGGATAAGTAATAGTTAAGTTTGGGGGATTTTGACCATAGAAAAATATGTTGAGATTTTCATACCTATTTTATACTATTTTTAATGATATTCCACTTTAAAGAAATGTATTTTTTGTGTTTTGTTGCAGAAATGATGAATTAGGGTCATTGGAGGAAAAAGATGCAAAAAGGAGCGAATTTGGAGCGAAATGGACCAAAATGTTAAGAATTGAACTATGGCACCGACGACAAGAATTTCCCGAGACCAGAATTAATTCATTATGAAGGTCCGCCGAAAGCGCCCTCGAGGCCGCTGACGGCGAGCTCGGCGGGGGGTGTGGGGTTATGTCCAACCAGCCCGTGGATAAGGACAAATTTTGAAGGGATGCTTAGGCAACTCTTGGGAAAACTCATCCACAACTTTAAAAGAAGATTTTGGCCAAAAATTAGAGAGGTCCTGGATGTTAGAAAGGTCTGAGAGGATGAGAGGATCCAAATTTAAGTGTGAAAAAGTATAGAGTCTAAATTGTGATGAATTCTTTAAGATATTGTAAGAGTTGAGGGAAAGTGAGAGATTTCTTCCTCCTTGCTGCTTCAAAGAGGAATTCTATGTGTTGTAAGGAAATGAAGAGATGGAAATGAAGAGGTTGTAAGGAAATGAAGAGATTCAGAGGAACTTTGAGAAATTTTCTTGCGGAGAAATTAGAGATAAGTTTATTTATTATTGTAGTTTATATGACTTTGATTTTATATATGAATTTTGAGTTTTGTTATGTTTTCCCAATGAGATCTGAGTAGTTTTCTCTATCTTTCTCATTATCTTGAGATTTGTGAAATAGTGATTTGAATTGGTGAAGTCATGAAAATGTTTAAGAAATTATGATGATATTTTCACTTCGATCTTAATTTACTTTCAATCTGGCCAATTGATTTGTTAAAATATGTTGAGTTTTACAACTAAAGTGAAGATTACAT
>NW_018253287.1:7991-9077 GCF_001263595.1 Phalaenopsis equestris
TTATAATTTCTTGACAAGGAGAAGGATGCTTTCTTATATATTGAATATCACATTTGAACCTTCATTAGTATTATTAGTTATTTAAAAGTTATTAAAATTACATATTTATTTTAATTGTCTATTAGTGACAAATAAGCAAATTGAACGTCGTTCTTGTGATTAAAGTATTGCTTTTCTGAAATCTAAGTTCGTCGTTCTAATCTTACTCCCTGTGGGATCGATATCTAGGACTTCTTTAGAGCCCTATATTACTTGAGCGATACGTATACTTGCGTTGATAAGTGTGACTTTACAATTATTGAATATTTTATACATACACCTTTATAAATCTATATTCATCGAATCTATAATTGTTATTGAGTTTTGGTACAGTTGCTGAGGAATTAAATCTTTTAGCAGCAGTATTAAATATTTATATTTTTAAGCATATATAAGGTCGCGTTCAGATATCTCTACTAGTAGAAGGTTCTTGACTCCTACTGCCGGTGCTTCATTCTACTGCCGGTTCTTCATTTTTTGTGGGATTTATATGTCTTTAAATTATCTTTACTAATGGGTTTCATAGGGTAAACCCATTCCTCATCATCTCCAGCTTCCACTCCAAAAAGTTGGCAAAGTGCATAAATGAGGCCAGGATTACCTAGACCTCCACTTGTTTCACTCCTTGTCGTGGTCAAAATATTCTAAAAAATAATTCTCCCCACATTTATATTTTTGTTATTCTGAATACAAAAAATTAGAATAGCTCTATCCCTTGTTACCTCACGATGGTGATAGGTCGGTAATATAGTAGAGGAAATAAAATAGTGTCATGCTTTGATGTGGCATTCAACATGGAAGCAAAAAAATTTACCCGTTCTCGTTGCTTAATCTTCCATGTTTCTTTCCCATCAGTGAGAAAGTTGATCAAATCATTTAGTGGGTCTTCCATCGTACTGAAGGTTTCATAGTGGCAGCTATAGGAGACTGGGGAGTCTGGGACTTCGTAAAAGGAGTTAATGCTGACGACACTAAACTCAACAGAAAATCACCGCACTTGAACGATTCCGTGTTCAGAATAGAACACGTTGGCATAAAATTCTTTTA
>NW_018253288.1:0-13478 GCF_001263595.1 Phalaenopsis equestris
GTGCCATGGACAAAGGGTCTCATGATTTGGGGGATCTCTTCTCATTTTTTCTAAATGATCCAATCTTGGCAACACCTGACTAAAATCCCATCTTAATCACAATTAAACTTCTCTCTGGCTCCCCTGACCTTGCTAACCACCTCCTATGGCCTGACCAGTAAGCCTAGTAGCCAGAAAGCCCAAAACTGAGGATCTCTCCCCATGGACCAAACCTAATTTGCACCTGTCTAATGTGTTCCATTCCAATTGGCTAATTGCACCGCTCAAACCCCACATCAGTATCATTTTCCACCCCTTAGATTGCCTTGCTGGTGATACACCTAAAATTTATAGACTTTTAGTACAAATTTTTATACCTATTTTTGAGATATTGCGCTTTAATGAAAAGTATTTCTATGTTTTTTCTTTCAGGTACAATCAAATGGATGAAAAGTAGTAAAAGGGGTGAAAAAGATCAAATTTAGAGCAAAAATGAAGGTGCAAAAATAAACTGAGGTGCCTAAGCGCCCAGAACTGGTGCTTACGTTCCAGTTATATAGAGGGAGCCGCACCTAAGTGTCAGGTACTCTGTGCTTAAGCGCCAAAAGTAGTTATTTGATGATTCACTGATTTTGGTTGAATTTTTGAAGAGGTGTTTGATCCTTGGTAAAAACGGGGGAAATAGTTCATGGACATGAAAATTCATTCAATTGGATTTTGAAAGAAGACAACTTCTAGAAGATTCATTGAATGGAGACACATTTTGAAGAGACACTAAGGTTCCCTGTGAATTTATATTAAAGAAGACTTGGATCATCAAAAGAAGAGGCAAGCCAAACAACAACCAATCATCCATTCATTCCAAGTAATCACTGATACACCAAAAATATATGCATTTTTAGACCCATATTTTATACCCAATTTTGGTGATATTACACTTTAATGAAAGGTATTTTTATGTTTTTTAGCAGGTTATTGATTTTTAAGACTTAAAGAAAAAAGGAAGCAAAAAGGACAAAATGATGTTTTTGAAGAAATACTCGGCGCCAACGGCGCCAGAAGCAGTGTCGATGATGCAAAATTACAAAACAAATGATGGATTTTGCTCAGCGTCGACGACTCCTTTTAACAGAGAGGGTGGATTTAATTAAATGGTCTCTGGCGCCGACGATGCCAGAATGGGCGCTGACGGAGCCAATGGCGGCTCAGACCCTGTTTCTAGAAGATTCGAGAAACTTGGTCGCTTTTTGAAGAGTTTTTGGATGCACCTCTTGGAGAACCGACTCTATGCTCTATTTGGGGCAGAAATTGATCAGAAATGGCACTCCTCCTCATTCCTACTTGCTCATTTTTTCCCCACCTCGCCTCCATACACTTTTTCCATCTTCATTATACCACCATTCATGAGTCTATTAGTGATTTTTCAATAAGAGTTCAGAGCTTTTCTGATGAGATTAAGCATGAATTCTTCTCTAAGAGTGTTGAAGAAGGAGAAAAGTGAGAGATTTATTCTTCCTATATTTCTTAGGAGAGGCTACAAGGGATTTGCTTTGAGAAAGAGTTTTAGATAAGTGTTGTTTGTTTATTAGTATTGTATGAACTTTCTTTTATATATGAAATTTGTGTTTTGTTGTATCATTCTCATGAAGTCTGAGTAGTTTTCTTTATCTTTCTCTCTATTATGAGTAGTTTCCTTTATCTTTCTCCCTACTCTGAGATATGGTGAAATGAAGAGATAATGTGGATGTGCCAATGTTAAAATTTAAAATAAATTATGATGGTTTTTAAACTCCGTTGTTAATTTACTTTCAATTTGGTAAATTGAATTATTAAAATATGTTGATGATCCGAGAAATGGAGTATGAGTTCTACAACAGAGAGAGAATCACATTTAAGTCCTTGAAGGAGTTTTTCGTTCATGGAATTAAGTGCAAATAAATAGAAAAATATACTTTGTTGGGTGTAGTATTAGAGACTTCTAGGGTGACAGCCTAAAAATCTCCAATTCAATCTTAGTTTTTAAAAACTAAAGCGAGAGTTAGCCTTGAGGGGAAGGGAAGTGGGAGCCAGTATCCTCCTAACATAGCAATGGATTTAGGGACTAAACCTAGGATTAGCCAATGATTTTCTGACTGTATCAGGGTAGAGAATTAAAACTGCTCCTATTTGGCACTATACATATTAAAACCAATTTTCTCATCTCATTTTAAGAAAATCTCATTGTAGTGGGAAAGATACTTTTTCACATAAGAATATCACATAAACATAGTTTAATAGTTTAATAGTTTAATAGTTTAGTAGTTACTATTTAAACTTTGCATTTCAATTTTGCTAGTAGTTAAATAATTTAGTTCTGATAATATCTCAACATTCGAAATTAGTGACAGTAATTTTTTTTTACTTAATTTTGTTTGATTTCTGTGAAATTTCTAGTTAATTTAACATTTCAAATTTAAACCTTCCCCGTGGGATCGATATTCGGGGCTTAAATAGAAATTCCTTTATTACTTGATAACGATACATATACTTGCGTAGAATCCCAACATTAATTGCTTAAATTTCTTAATCATAATTATTGCATCAAGCTTTCGACATCGTTACATAGAGGAGTCAAACTTATATAAATTTTACACAACTATATTTCAACCGGAACAAGTTTTTGGCGTCATTGTCGGGGAAGGTAATGGTAAATTAAATAGATTTGATAAATTAGGAAATTTAGAGATAAAATATACAGAACATAAAAAAAACTATAAAATCAAAAATAAAAAATATATATAACTATATATTTAAGAGTATTTTAAAGAAAATTTTTTTTGTTTATTTTATTTGTTTATGCGAAATATTGGATCTGAAGGTTTAGTCTTTACGATTCAAAATTAGAACGTACTATTTGAAAAATTTGAAAACAATAAAAAAATTAAAAATTTAAACAAAATGGAGAATAACTTAGATGATCAGATTAATTAAATCGAAAAAGACCTTAAAAAGATTATGCTAATTCGACAGCAGATGAACTTCATTTGACTATTCAAAATCCTGATGTTGTTGCTAATTCATTTGAGCTTAAACCTATTATTATCCAAATGTCCTGCTATTATCCAAATAATACAAAATAATCAGTTTGGTGGAACACCTACTGAAGATCCTAACTTACATCTTGCTAGTTTTCTTGAAATTTGTGCTATTTTTACTATGACGGAGTGTCTAATGATGTTGTTAGGCTTAGACTTTTTTCTTTTTCATTAAGGGATAAGGCCAAAGCTTGGTTAAATTTATTAGCACCTGGATCTATCAGAATTTGGGGAGAACTTTACAAAAATTCTTAGCTAAATATTTTCCACCTTTGAAAACCACTAAGCTTAGAAATGATATTACATCTTTTTGTCAGTTTGAAGGGGAATCAATATATGAAGCCTGGGAAAGATTTAAAGATCCTCTTAGCTCTTAGAAAATGTCCTCTTAGAAAATGTCCACACCATACTTTACCAGATTGGTTAATAATTCAAACATTTTTACAACGGATTAGTAGGATCACTTAGATCTAATCGGATTTCCTTGTTAGATCTGTGAACGGGTGGATTACTAATGTAAAAACCTTTTGATGAAGCATGCTCTTTAATCGAAGAAATGACTACTAACAATTTTCAGTGGCCCTATGAAAGTGTAAATCCTAAGAGAGTAGCTAGTATTCATGATTCTGATGCAATGTCTATTTTAGCATCTCAAATTGCTGATATTTCGAAAAAGATTGATCAAATTGGAGTGAACTATTCTCAAATACATCCATTTTTTGAGGAAAATTCACTAGGACAAATAATTGATACTCAATCATCTTATGAACCTTTAAATGCTATAAATAATCAAAATAACAATCCCTATTCTAATTATTATAACCCTGGATGGAAAAATCACCTTAATTTTAGTTGAAATAATTGTAACAATTCGGTGAATCCCTCCAGAAATTTGAACAACCAAGGAAATCCTAATTTCCGACCTTATTATCCTCTGGGATTTAACTCTAACCCTAACCCACAAGTTAAGGAAAAGAAGTTGACAGTAAAAGAACTAATGTTAAACATGGGAAATCAAATATATAATTAACAGGCTGCTATTAGATATATTGAAAATAAATTATGACACATTGTGAATCCCTCTAAAAATTTGAACAACCAAGGAAATCCTAATTTCCGACCTTATTATCCTTTGGGATTTAACTCTAACCCTAACCCACAAGTTAAGGAAAAGAAGTTAACAATGAAAGAAGTAATGTTGAACATGGGAAATCAAATATAGAATTTACGGGCTACTATTAGAAATATTGAAAATCAATTAGGACATATTGCTACTGCACTCAATAACAGACCTTTGGGAATTCTTCCGAGTACTGTGGAAGTTAATCCAAAAGATCGAAATAAGGAGAAAATTAAAGCTATTCAATTATGAAGTGGAAAAGAAGTTGACTCAAGGATCTAAAGAGAAACTGAAGTTGATGAAGAGAAGGAAGAAATGGAAAGTGACCAAAATGAAAATGAACAAACACAAGATCCTTTAGAAAAACCATTACCTCTATTTCCTCAAAGATAGAAGCAGAAGAATAAAATTAAAAAAAATACAAAATTTTGGAAAATCCTTAAGACGGTAACGATAAACATTCCTTTCTTTGAAGCTTTGGAGCAGATGCCAAGTTATGTGAAATTTATGAAGGATATACTAAACAAGAAAAAAAGTTTACAGACCATGAGACTGTTGCACTCACTGAAGAGTGTAGTCCTATTATTCAGAAAAAACATCCTGAAAAATTAAAAGATCCTGGTAGTTTTACTATACTTTTATTTTACTATACCTTGTGCTATTGGTGAAAAGTTGTTTTGAAAAAGCTTTATGTGATTTAGGAGCGAGTATCAATCTTTTGCCTCTATCAATATTCAAACGTTTAGATTTGAGAGAGATCAATAACTTATCTAAATGGAGTTATAGAAGATGTATTATTAAAATCTTCAGTTAGCTGATCGATCAATAACTAAACTCTTTAGTTAGCTGATCGATCAATAACTTATCTAAAAGGAGTTATACAAGATATATTAGTAAAAGTGGATAAATTTATTTTTCCTGAAGACTTTATAATATTAGATATGGAGGAAGATAAAGAGATTCCTATTATTTTAGTGAGACCATTGTTGACCTTATTTTTGGTTGAGGTCTAGTGTTGCTCTTTAGTAGCCTAAGTTCTAGCCATAAAACTTGCTGTTGACTATTCCTAGAAAACTAGAAAATGAACCCTCACCATTAGAAATTCTAAACTCCTCTTTACTCAACTTGAAGTTCCACATAGTGGTGCTAACCTCTAGCACTTAGTAGGTGGGGTCATTATAAGGGAGCTCAAGGAGAGTTCCCATAGGACTGTTGGACCTTAGGGTTGACTCTGGATGTTGGTCTAGAGCTAAGGCACTCACCAGCAATCACCTCACTCACAATCACTCACAAATACAAACCCAAAATTTCTTGACCTTGGTCCCTTGATCCTTTGGGAGACTCATGTAGGAGGTCCACTAAACCCACTGGCCCTAGGCTAGGGTTTAGTTAAGACCAGTACATAGAAGACTCACATGTGGTTTCCATTGGTCTATGGATTATTTATGGTGGTTGACACCCCAACTCTACCAAAATGCCTAACTTAGCCTTTTGTCCCTAAACCCCCAAATTACCTAAGTACCCTTGGGACCCTAAAGTTGGCCAAAATTTTCCAAAATACCCAAATTTATTCAAAAGTCATTTCAAACTTTTTGAAGACACCCAAATAACTCAAAATCACCAAAAAATTGCCAAATTACCAAAATGCCCCTCCTTAGCCCAAAAATTTTAAAAATTCTAAAAAATCCCCTAAAATTCCCAAAATACTCCAAATATTCCCAATTTCACTTTGTTTAACTACCACATGACACAATTTGGCCATTTTGACCATTTTGACCATTTTGACCAAAACCACTAAATTTACCTTTAAAGACCCAATTTCCCCAAATTCACCTTAAATGTCCATCAAATTGAGCCCAATTTCCCCAAATTTTAATCCTAAACTCAAATTTACCTTTCATGTGACAAATATAAATAAAATCCAAGCTCAATTGGCCCATGATTTGAGCCTAATTTTGATCTAAATCAAAACCCCCAATTTTGGACCTATGACTTGGTTCCACAAAATTGAACCCCATGGCCTACTCCATTGGTCTCAATTTGGACCCTAAACTCTTCATAACATTCCTAAATATCAAAATTGAACTTCAATTGGCCTTGGTGAAGCCTCAACTTCATTTAATTCCAACCTAGGCCAAAAGCCCCAAATTTTGCCTCAAATTGGCCATGCCTCCAAATTTCACAAAATTGAATGCTTTAGCCCCAAAATTGGCACCCAATTCATGTTAAAAACTCTTCATGAAATTCCTATTGACCATTTTAAAAAATCAATTTAGACTTAGCCCAAGTGTAGCCCAATCTAGACACAATTCTATCCCATCATGCCCAAAATGACCAACTCTCCAAAATCCTCCAAATTGACCCTTCAATTGAACTCAAAATCCTTTCAATCCTTCACCAAAAATGTTCCTTGCAATCATATACATCCAATGCATCAATAAATTGGGTCAATTAACATGGATAGTCTAGCCCAAACTCAAGTTTTGGTCATTTGAACCCACATTGGACCCATGCACTAAAATTAGCCTA
Organism: Phalaenopsis equestris; assembly: GCF_001263595.1. Classification (NCBI taxonomy): domain Eukaryota; kingdom Viridiplantae; phylum Streptophyta; class Magnoliopsida; order Asparagales; family Orchidaceae; genus Phalaenopsis; species Phalaenopsis equestris. The sequence goes on from NW_018253288.1 coordinate 6,703, forward strand.
ACCACCCCAAAGTCACCAAGTTAATGACTCCACAGTCATTAGTTGGACCCTAGTGACCAAGCTAAACCCCATAAAACCACCTAAGCTAAGCCATGGACCAAAGGTCCCCTAAATCAAGGAATTTTGATTCCATATTTGCTTAAGCCTTGGATATTTTTGCCAAAACTAAACCTCAAATCATTTAATTGCTGTGACATATTCCCCTGGCTCACCTGACCACCTAGCGACCTCCCCTGGATTGGTCGGCTAGCCTAGTGGCTGAAAAACACCAAAACCATGGGCCACCCCCATGGAATCAAACTCATTTCAAACCTAAAGGCCACCTCATCCAAATCAAATGTTAGAGCCTCTCTTCCCTCCACCTAAGCATCACATTGCACCCCTTAATTGTCCATGAGAACCACACTTAAACCAATTTTTATAAAACTTTCTTTGAGAGACCTCCAAATTACTCACAGAGAATCTTTGAAACCTCCTCAGCTCATGCCAACCACTTTCCCTCATTGATTCCCACCGTGGAAGCTTAATTTTGAGCTCAAACTTCTGCCTAAAGCCAAGACAGAGCTCAATACACCTCCACAATCCACCAAAATCAAATTAAACTTACCCACCCCTTCTCCACAGTGAAAGAAGGAGAAGCCCCATAAAATCCCCCTTCCATAGAGACCTTAGCATAGCTCTAGACCAGCACCTGAAATCAAGCTTGGTCAAATTCATACTTAGACCTTTCACCACAGCAAGAAGCTCAATCCCTAGCCTCTTTGAAATCTAACAAACGTGCTGAGCATCCCTGATTGAAGCTTCCCTTATCAGAGCAAAGGTACTGAACTCCCTCTCTCCCGAAGCTTATTTTGATTCTCCATTTCATTAGGCTTAATTTCATGACATCTTAACCGTATAGATATGTTCCTCTAGTTTAGACGAGCATTTTAAAAAAAAATTCATTCAATTTGGTTGAGAAATGAGGGAGACATCAAGCCTTGAAGATGGACGGTTCTTGGGCTAGGCCATTGGGGATGATGACGGAGAGCCATTTGATCACGCGTTTATCTCATCAACGGATGAGATCAAGCCAGACACCGCTTCCTTACATGAATCGCAAGCCTAGTGACCACTGAGTTGGATGGCGGCGTCAAGTAGGAGCGCGCCACATGGAGCTTCGGAGTTGCCTAGGATGAGGTGGCGCCGCACATTTAAATAGATAAATAGGGAATTAAATAAATCAGAAAATGCCCCCTATTTTGAGTTTTAGGTGGATGCGAAAATCCATAGTTTGGTGTACAAAAATCACAAAAATAAAATAAAAATACCCTTATGCTCACTAAACAGAGGAGAACAATGTGGAAATAATTTGAAGTCCATTTGACGCATATTTTATTCTTAATTAATTAAATATGATTTTGAGTCTTTTGATTCTCCATGCATATAGACATTTCACCATGACTTTTAATTAATTTTGACATGTTGTATCCTTTGACAAGGGAAATATTCCCTGATTTTTTCGAATTAAGGAGAGACCTCTGGACAGAGATCCATTATTTTCAAGCATATGTATATTATTTGCATAAATCAATCATAATAATTATCATGTTGCTTAGAAAAATCTAAGAAAATCTTGGTAGGTCTACTATGACCAAAGAACTATTTGAAAAATATTTCATGAGAATGCACCTAATCTTCACAAACACTAAAACACACTCTTCACAAACCCTAAAACACAAAGATAATTAATTTTGGGAAATACAAACATCAAAATGACTTGATTTTTAATCTCCACAAAGATTCAAAGTTCAGAGAACTCTCCATAAAAGATTCAAAACATTTGGAGCTCATTTAATAACTGAAATTGATTTTTCAAGTTAAATGACATTTTTGGTACTAAAATGATTTTTCATAATTAAAATATAACTCAACAAAAAATTATAAAAATTGGTTTTTAGAGTTCTCTGTGATTAGAGGAATTTTCTAAAAATAAATTATTTCATTTGGATGATTGAAACCAAAAGGGGGATTAATTGGTAGAAACCAACCTCACTCTTTCATAATCAAAGGATAAATTTATAATCTCCCAAAATTATTAAAATTCAGAAGTCTAGTAAATTAAATGATCCTAGACTTAGGGTATGACTCTGGAAGTTGATAACCCACCAATTTAACACTCCTATTTGATCTTCAAATGACTTTAAAAAATGAATCATCATCACTTAAAATTTTAATCTCCTTAAAAAATAACCAAGACATCCACAAAAACCTTAAGGGCTTAGTAGTGACCTAGGCTAAATCAAATTTGATTAAAGAAGGATTAGAAAGGTGAACATAATTAAAATTAAACACCTTTGGAACACTACAAGCCCAAAATAAAGTTGGTTGAGTGCCTTGATAACATTAACTTACCCCTTTTAAGGGTCTTTACACACAACTTACAAATTAAATCACAAATGATAATTACCCTACTCTTAGAGATAATTGAAACATCAATGTTAACTGAGCGTTAAGAGTATTTATAAGATAGATTATTAAGCAACATAATAAGTTTAAATGAGCTCGAGACTTTTCAACAGGTAGTGAGAGGGGAGCGAGAGCATGGACCTGCTTCTTCCTCTAGACCTGTTGGATACCCGGAGGTCTACTAAACTAATATGTTTTGCTTAACAAAAATCAACCTTAATCAAACCCATAGGGACCCACCAAGATATAACCTAGGGTTAGGTAGGTCATTAAAACCTTACTTTTTTTGCTTTACATAAAATGTTCTAACATGCATTTTGAGTTTCAGGTGGTGAAACGAGAAGACTCGTTAGGTACACTTTTACAGTTTACCGCATACTTTCATATTTTACTTTTTATGCTTACTTACCTACATGTATGAAAAAAAATTAAACTTGCATGCTAAACAACGATGTCACCCTGCATGAAAACTAAAACTTTCAAGATAGCCACAAAACCCAAAGCAAAACAAAAACTAAAATCAACCAAGATAAAATTCACCGTCACAACATTCAAAATATAAAACAACTCAAAATTTAATCACAAACATCACACAAAATCACAACTACAACTAAATTAAGACTTCTATATTGGATGATCGGGAATTCCTCGGAGGAGGTAACCTATGGTTGTTTACGAGATTTCTCATGGTCTAAATAAAATTATGGAACTCATTAAGTTGATTTTAGTAAATTCATTTGGACTAAGTGAATCCAATAGAAAATAGTGGTACCGGAATGAGGGAACCATGAGATTCTAACTTGTGTTGCTCTAATCAACTTTAACATCCCCCATAAAATTTAAAGAACTTCAACCATAGGGCCACCTTATTTGACATCATAAATTGACACCCTAGAAAACTTAAACTCGTCAGGGCAAGGAGCTTGGAGCTAGCATGGTGGGCAGTACAACTATCTTCAACAACAAAATCTGTCTTCCCCAGCTAAACCATTCCTTCCTTAGAATTAAACAACCAAGCCATAGGATTGCGAGATTTCCTGCTTATGCAATATAAATCCTCAACCATTGTTTAGGCCTTTGTACAACCAAGTTGTGCAATATAAGCCCTAACTCGTCTTAGGATTCCAAGGTTGTCGTTCGTCACGACCTAAATCCTCACATCTTTCAGGCTATTTGTTTGATCGTTTCACACAAATGTAAGTCTTAACAAAGAAAATCTGCAGGATGAAACACTGAAATAACTTCTCCTCAAAACTGAAGCCAAACAATAGGATAGCTTAAGAAGTCACCGAGGTTCTCCTCTGAATCTGTGACATCCCCTAGTTCTTTCTCCTTTGGATTCCAAAAATAAAATGCTCCAAATTTGAGCCAATCTCATTTCACACCTCTCTGTTCGATCTCGTTGAACACTCCTATCCTTTTGAAATCCTTGAAGATAATATTTCATGATTTTTATCGAAAGTTTTCTTAGGTGGCTTTTGTCATTTAAGATGTAATTAACTATAGGGGTTTGCCCTTATAGGAAACTTTTACAAACCTAACTTAATATAAACCCTATTTAATTCTTCATATTAAAAAAGGGAAAGCAAAAGAACATCATACGTTTCTTAGTTTTTTTGATCGAGCCTCACCCTCAAGCCTTGTGTTTCTCCTTCGGGTTAGATGAGGTACAACGCTCTTTCATTTAAACTAAGAAAATATGAGATCAGTTTAATTTCATATTTTTCTAAACTTAAATCTTAAAATGTTCTTTTGAAGCGGGTGACGGGATTTCAATTCTAGGGACCGATAGTTTCTAACGGGCAACTCCCCCAAACCAAAATAGTGCTGACAGCTTATGGCGACTCCGCTGGAGAAGAGTTTCTCTTTCCATTTAAATCAGGAAAGTACTATCTTCATAGATCGATAAGGTGTCCATGTCGCTCTTGGGCCAAATTACCCTTCTTCCTTTAACATACTTTACCCATTTTTGTCTTGGGAAAGTACGACCAACTCTTTGGACTTGAAGACTGTCTGTTCAATCACTTTTACATAGACAGGTTCAGGAGGCCATTAAGGACTCTTTAAATCTTCATGTGGGGTCGGGACCCCAATAGGTGTGTTGGTTGACTAGTTCCACCTGGGCATTGTGCGTTGCTAAATGGTTCTTGCACTGGGTCTTAAAGACTTCACACCTCTTTTGTAAATCTGATTTGTTATTTTGTAAATTAAATCAAATTGTTTTATGCTGTGCATGCTTCAAAATTAAATAAATTTTTCTACTTTTAAATTACCTTTTTACTAAAAGTTTTAAAATCTCCACTAACTAAAATTTACACGGTCTATAGACCAACCTCTATTAATTTTTAGTGCTTGCAGTAAAGATTATAAGGTTTTGGCCATATAACTAACCCCAAAACTTTCTGTTTTAAAGCTGTTGCAACGGCCTACCCAACGCTGATCTTTTCCTGCAACTTGCCGACAAGCCATGAAGCCAGCAAAGTTACTCCCACCATCAAGTTTGGAGCCGGATTTGAATACCTCGATGTTATCCTCGGGAAGGCTCAATTTGTCGTGATGAAAATCACCACTCTAGAAGTTCAGGAGTTGTCTGCTGAGTTCAACCTGAACTGTCTTCAGGACTTCCCTTCCTACAAGAAAGCCAAAACTACTATTCTCACTGTGGCACCGACAAAGTCTACTGTTCCCGCTGCTGCCAAGGGGAAAGAAGTAATGATCATTGAAGATCCGACTGTGGGATTGGCTATCCCACCACCAATATTTGAAATCGGACCGAGTTCAAGAACTGTACCACTAACCCGAACTCAAAGGAGAAACTATAGCAGGAGAGTTTGGAGGGCCACTAAAGCTCAGAATTCTGAGGAAATATCTATCAAGGAACAGCCTCACCAAAATGACTCAGGATTACTGGAAGTATATCCACTTTTGTGAGGGAGTAGATTCCATCCTTTAATGGATACTAACAGGTACGAAAGTATCCAGAAGATCGTTGCTACATTACCATCACTTCAAGGACAAGGTGTGGAGAGAAAGAAACATACTTCTATCACTCGAGTCAATTCGATTTTTCAGAGGCTAGACGCCAAAGAAGGTTGTTCAGTGAGTGATCTACTTAAGCGAGTGGGACATTCAATTTACCCTCACATGAAGAAGGAAATTTTAAAGGACATCAGATCCATCAAACAATCTCAGAAGTTAACTGAGGCTTTGCCTACTCGTATTCCTGTCTGGTTCCTCTTGGGAAGAAGAGTCGACATTGCTATTGTCACCACAAATTCCACCACTACTAGGACCGTAGGTCGTCGACCAGCCAAGTCACGACTGGGTCCAAAAATCCTACCGATCACCCACTATAAAGACATCCCTAAAATTCTAAAGGAAAAGATGAAGAGATTACCCAATACTGTAGCTGATTTGCACCATGGGGAGTATAATCTTCCTCGATATACCGATGTTGCTGTTAGGACACTCCATCTTGAGGCATCATTGTCAAAGAAAAATTTATGGATACCCATGGTCGCTGTACCAATATAGTCCAGTAAGCCCGCAGGGCGAGATAATGGAATGAAGCCAATGTTTGAAGTATCTGACATCGTTGCAGTGATTGCCAGTGAAATGGAAGAACAAGAGGAAGAGGTCCAGCAGGGTCCTCCAGATCTTAAAATAATCAAAGAATAAATGATTGAAAAATGATTGAAGAAAAAGTTGGAAAAAGTTGAAATGCTCAGGTCCGAGATTTTTGAGTTGGCTCGGGAACACGAAGTTTCCATCGACAACAATGATGAAGATTTTGACTATAATGACTACCTTGAAGAAGATTTCATGGATTTTGATGTCATCAAAACCAGAGTCGCTACATCTACATGCGAGGCTCAACCTCTCATCGAAGAGAATATCGTAGATGAGCTGCGCAGGGCTATCCTCATAAGGGATGAACAAGTCAATCAACTGGAGAAAATGATAAAAGAGATGGCCGCCGCTATGACCGCCATGGCCACCATTCAGGGGCAATCACAAGCACCGCTACTAGCCTCCTGACAGCGACTTTATATATGCTTAAAAATATAAGAGTTTGATACCGCTGCTAGAAGATTTAAATCCCTGACAATGACGCCAAAAACTTGATGCAACTTTTAATATGCAAGAATTTATGAACCCAGATTTATATATTTATAATGAATTTGTAAATTCACAATTTCAAACGCAAGTATACGTATCGCTCAAGTAATACGGGGCTCTAGTGGAGTCCCGTTTATTGATCCCACAGGGAAGCGAGGTAAGAGGTCCTTAGTCAAATTCTAATCTACTACTATTAGTCCTTAGTTTGG
>NW_018253288.1:13692-17439 GCF_001263595.1 Phalaenopsis equestris
TAGGTTGGGGGGATACCGGCTCTCACTTTGGAGCTCCCACGTTCCCCTCCCCTGAGGGCTTACATCTTTGCTTCAGTACTCAAACAATAGGACCAAATTGAGGATTTTAGTCTGTCACCCTAAAATCTCCAATTCTACGCCAATCAAAGTATATTTCCTTATTTATTTGCATTGAACTACCATGAACTTAATCATCTATAGAATCTGAATGTGGTTCTACTTTCTTGAGAATTACACAGCCCTCTCGGGTCTTAATGCAATTACAATAAATTTTAACACTACAACAGGCCTTTATTGTAATGTAAATAAAGTTCAAGTAAAAACCATCATATTTATAATTAAATCCACTTCTAACATGCATCACAAAATCCTAAACATGAATTCTACCCATTACAAAAGAAAAGTAAAATGAAAACAACGGTATAATCTTCTCATACCATTATTTCCAACCAAACATACCATTATTTCCAAACAAGAAGAGAGAGTAAGAAAAACACATCATAAAGCACGAAGAAAACACAACGGAAAACTTCATTTCATCAACGAAAATCCTCTAGATAAGTGTTTAAAAAATCATAAGATAATGAAGAACACAATACTTAGCTTTTTCCCTTTGAAAGAAAGAAGAAAATCTCTCCCACATTCTTCTCACACATAACCCTCTTTTTCTAACCTAAATTCGTTCTTTTAAAGTGTAGGGGTGAAGTTTGAAGAGTTGCGACAAGAACCCTTTCAAAAAGCATCCAAATATGTTGAATTTTGGCCCATAACCGCCAAAAGTTGGTCCATAGACGTCCTAGGCACCGTCGGTGAGCAGACTGCGCAGCTCCACCGTTTCGCTATGTTTGGCTCCGGCGTTTGACTCTGTTTTAGCTCCGATTCTCCCCATTTCAGTTGTGTTGTCTTCTTAACAGATAGACCTACAAAATAAGCATGAGAAAAATATTCCATTAAAGTGCAATATCATTCAAAAATATGCAAGAAGTGTAAAATAGATTAAGCATCGAAAGACTTACCGAAAGGTGACAGGGCAAAATTTCATTTCTTGCTCGTTTTTGCTTCAAATTGCACCATTTCTGCATCTTTTTGCTCCAATGACCATAATTAATCATACATGCAACAAAACATTAAAAATACCCTTCTTTAAAGTGCATATCATCAAAAACAGTGTAAAATAGGTATGAAAATCTCAACATATTTTCCTTTGGGCAAAATCCCCCAAACTTAACTATTATTTGTCCTCAAGTAATTTTAGTACTACATAAAAGTTATGATCTATTGTATTAAAGTTTTAATTCAGAAATACTATAATTTTGATTTAAGTAAATATCATAGTGAGATTTTCAGAAAAAATTCAAGTAATTAAATTAACTCTGTAGGTACAAGTTTATCTAGTCATCAATTTCAATGCATCTCCTCAAGCTTCTCCTCACTTTTATATTTTTTTCTTTCTTTTCTTTTCTCCTTTTCATTTGGATTGCTTTCAATCCTATATATTTTTCTTTTCTTTTCAGGGATTTTTGTCAATCCTTTCTTTTTCCTTTTTTCAAGAGAGGATTACTATATCCGAATAGCCTTTAATGATTTTGAACATCACATTTCTTGAATTTCCAAGATTCTTAATACTTCAAAATATAGTTTCCTTTACTTTAAGTAGTTAACTATAGTCTTATTCTCTTATACTAAATATCGTAAAAAATCAATTTTCATTACAAAAATATTCTTTTAAATCTACCATAATATTTAAATATCTACAAAGTATAGTTATTTGAATTAAATTCATTACATAAAATCATATTAATAATTTTTGAAAAATTTAAATTGAGAACATCTAATAGTTAATCTTTTTCTCCCCCCCAAACTTAAATTTTTCAATAATAGAATGATACAGGTGGAAAGAAAAATTCTAAATATAAATCATACCTCAGTATTTTAGGCATTTTCATCATTCTGAAATTTTTGCAATGCTTCTCAAAATTTCTACTTCACCTAGTCTGTAATATTAGGAGCTTTCTATACATACAAATCATTAGAGAATTTGTTGGGTAATGAAATTTTGAAATAAGTACAAAACTACTAGCTAAAATTTATAAATATTTTATAATTTAATTCCATATAATGTAGCAGAAAGGAAAAGTAATTAAATCTACTAGCTACTGCAACATCCTATCAAATTTATATACATGATTAATCAGGATAGAATGACAGCATAAGAAAGTAAATCTAGCCTAAAACATGCATGCAATAGAATTATATTCACTGTAAAATTTCATTTTTCTTCCTACCCCCAAACTTGATTTTTACCATGTATAACATTTAGTATAGAAAATATAAGTAGGAAGAAAAATAATTTAGAAATTCTATCTACCAAAATTTCTATCAAAAACATCTATAATTATTTATTAGGATAGAAAACATGTAATAGAAATTAAATGTAAACTAAACATGCTAGAATGAGAAATTAACTAAACAAACTTCTAACTAACATAGCATGTGTCAGCATTGAAATATAAAAATGTTCTTCAACTCTTATAAATTGTAACACAAACACAAACACAAACACACAAACAAGACAAATGAGGTCAATTCTTCCTCCATGTTATCGCATCTCACTAACTTAATTCCAATTTATAACAGAATCCCTACAAATATATTGGGTGCTTATAAATAATTTTATAGCTTCTATTCCCAAAGATAAGATTATCCCTGATATATTGGTTCTCGAGCACCAACACAAGATATCACCATATTCCAATAATTAAGCACCTCTAGCAGTTATAAGGATAGTGTAAGATCATCAACAAGTTACTCATCAAATATGTTCGCGACTCCTATCAAATGAAAACAAAGTCCAAGAAAAGAAGTAACAAATTTGAGATAGAAATATCGGTGTAAAAATTCATAATGTCCTTTGTAAAACTCAAGTCCGGGTGAGACCCGAGTTATAGTGGACTCATCAATCCAACTACTACAAGATAACATACAGGTCTAACCATAATAAGAATTTAATGAATCATCTCCCTCATGACACACAAAAAGCAAATCAAAACACTGACAATTCAAACATCTACCAAACATCAAGCAAACAGATCAGTCCAAACTAAAGCAAACACAATGAAACACTAATAATCATGAATCTTAAGCATACTAAATCAAACCACATAGATAACTATGGGTTGCCTCCCATAAAGTGCTTGATTTAATATCGCTAGCCTGACAAATGATTCCACATAGATCAAAATTCCAATTAAGTAATCCTTGATCAATAGCCCAATTTTTTCCAGATCCAGGGATTCCTACAAAGTCCTCAAATTTAAATTTTTATTTCAGCTCTTCCTTTTCATATTGATTCATATTCTTGTTCTTCATACTTCTTTCTAGATCCAATATTCTTCTAGTAATTTTCTGAATTTGCGTATTAATATAATCCTTGAAATTTATAAGAAATGGACCATTATATGATACTTCATGATCTCCCAAATTTTGGATCAAGTTCTCTCTAAATAATTCAGATTCTAGATCAATATCTTCTATGTTACTCTTCTATTTCAAATTATCTTCCAATTTTTCATGAATTTTTTCCATTGATCATTCAATTTCCTTGTCCTTATCTCTGAACTCAAAGCTCTTTTGAAACAAATCCTTGAATTCTCTTCTAAATATCAGTTTAATAATTTTAAATTGCTCATAATTCATTTCCTTAGGATTTATCTCAGAGTCACTAAGTAAAATCTCTGGGGGGTAACT
>NW_018253288.1:18195-45138 GCF_001263595.1 Phalaenopsis equestris
GATAGAGGCATCACATTAATGCTCAATCCTAAATCACATAAAGCTTTTCCACATAATTTTTTTCCAATTACATAAGGAATTGTAAAGCTACATTGATATTTAAGTTTCCGAGGAAAATTTTTCTGAAGTATAGCGCTGCACTCCTCACTTAGTGCAGCTGTCTCGTAATCCCAAAATTTACTTTTCTTGTTTAATATCTCCTTCATAAATTTTGCATCTTGGCATATGTTTCAAAGTTTCAATGAAAGGAATATTTATTGTTAACTCTTAAGTACGTCCATGTGTTTACGAACTTTGAAATTTTTTTATCTAACTCATGTTGTCTAAGTCTTTGAGGAAATGGAGGTGGCGGTCTGTCCACACTGATTTTAGTTTGAGATATTAATTTTTCCAGATCCTTAGAAACATGTTCTTCAGGTCTTTTAGTTTCCTTTGTTTCTCTCACAACATGTTTCTCTTTTCTAACCACATCCTCCATCTCTCTTCCACCTTTTAATTGGACAGCTTCTACTTGTTCATTAGTGTTCTCTTTAGGGTTGATCTCAATGTTGCTAGGAAGTGTTCCTTGGGGTCTATTGCTAAGTGAATTAGCAATTTGTACCAGTTTATTCTCTATGTTTCTAATTGCAGCATTTTGAATTTGCAACTGGTTTCCCATTTGCAATACCACTTCTTTCATAGACATCTTCTTATCCTCAAATTGTTGATCATTATTAGAGTCCGGTGGATATGAAGGTCTATAGTTTGTGTTCCCCTGATTATTCCAACTTCCATTAGGATTTGCATGATTAATTTCCCATTGTCCGTTTCCACCCCAAGTAGTATGACACCAGTTAAAATTAGGACGGTTCTTCTAACCTGGGTTATAAAAGTTAGAATATGGGTTGTTTATGGTATTTAAAGTTTCATATGATAAGTTAGAATCAATAATATGCCTTAATGAACTTTCCTCACTTGCTGGAGTGAGTTGAGGATGGTTCATTCCAAATTGGCCCAACCAACTTCTTTGATATTGCATTTTTATCACTCTTGAGATGCAAGAATTATAATCACATCTAAATCATGAACAATGGCTACTCTTTCAGAATTTACCCTTGTAGAGGGCCATTGAAATTCATTTGCAGCCATATTTTCAATTAACGCATACGCTTCATCAATTGGTTTTAACATTAATGATCCACCAACAGCAACATCAATTATAAACTGAAGGGATTCTACTAACCCATTATAAAAAGTTTGAATGATTAACCAATCAGGCAAAGCATGATGTGGACACTTTCTTAGGATTTCCTTAAATCTTTTCCAGGCTTCGTTTATTGATTCCCCTTCATACTAACAAAATGAAATAATATCTTTTCTAAGTTTAGTAGTCCTTAAAGGTGGAAAATACTTAGTTAAGAATTTCTGAGTTAACTCCTCCCAATTTTTAATAGAGCCAAGTGCTAATGAGTATAATCACATTTTAGCCTTATCCCTTAGTGAGAAAGGAAAAAGCCTTAGTCTGACAGCCGTTATAACGAAATATAGCACAAAGTTCTATAAAATTTGATGAGTGTAAATAGGGATCCTCCAAAGGAGTTCCCCAAAACTGATTGTTCTGCACCAGTTGGATAATCTCAGGATTTATTTCAAATGAGTCAGCTTCTACGACAGGGTTTTGTATACTTGAGTGAATTTCATCTATCGTAGGATTTACGTATTCCCTCAATAAAGTATGATGATTTTCCAAGTTATTATCTTGAGAATTTTCCATTTCCATTTCTAGTTTTTCGAGTCCTCTTTGTAATTTTCTTTTTTTATTTTTTTTAAACTCGGGATCATAAGGCACAAGTCCTGCAGATCCTTTGTTTCGCATACGCAACACAACAAACAATACATTAACAATTAAACAAATAACAGATGAAATATATTCAACACAACAAAACATTTTCACGAACACCTTATTTTTCACAAAAATAATTTTTTTAACACATTTTCATATAAAAACACTTTTCACACAAAAATAGTTTTTTTTTATGAAACTATAGTTTTCCAAGTCTAAGCCTAATTACATCAACTAAAATTCTCCTAAAGTTCTTACCGAAGCTTCCCCGACAACGGCGCCAAAAAATTGACAGCGACTTTATATATGCTTAAAAATACAAGAATTTGATACCGCTACTAGAAGATTTAAATCTCCGATAATGGCGTCAAAAACTTGATGCAACTTTTAATATGCAAGAATTTATGAACCCAAATTTATATTTTTATAATGATTTTGTAAAGTCACAATTTGTAAAGTCGATTTTGTAAAGTCACAATTTCAAACACAAGTATACGTATCGCTCAGGTAATACAGGGCTCTAGTGGAGTCCCGTTTACCGATCCCACAGAGAAGCGAGGTAAGAGGTCCTTAGCCAAATTCTAATCTATTACTATTAGTTCTTAGTTTGGAATGTTGATCAAAATGATGTTTTATCTAGCAGCTACTACTAATTGCAATTGTTAAATATAAAGATAGTAATTATAACTAAATGCAAATATTAATTCTAAAGATAACCCTTTTTGGAGGAATTGGTTTGGAGAATTTTGATATATTAAAAACTACTATTCTTATCTAATGAATTGGATAATGTAAAATAATGAGATGCATTAAATATGGTATGTGCCAAATAGGAGCAATCCTATTCTTTACCCTTTGGTCCAGGCATAAAGAACATTGACTAATCCTATGCTTTGGCTAGGCTGGGAGGATACTGGCTCTCACTTCGGAGCTCCCACGTTCCCCTCGCCCGAGGGCTAACATCTTCGCTTCAGTACTCAAACAATAGAACCAAATTGGGGATTTTAGTTTGTCACCCTAAAATCTCCAATTCTACGCCCATCAAAGTATATTTCCTTATTTATTTGCATTCAAATCCCATGAACTTAACCATCCATATAATCAGAATTTGGTTCTACTTTGTTGAGAATTACACAGCCCTCTTGGGTCTTAATGCAATTACAACTAATTTTAACACTACAGCTTGCCTTCATTGTAATGTAAATAAAGTGCAAGTAAAAACCATCACATTTATAATTAAATCCACTTCTAACATGCATCACAAAATCCTAAACATGAATTCTACCCATTACAAAAGAAAAGTAAAATGAAAACAACAGTATAATCTTCTCATACCATTATTTCCAAACAAGAAGAGAGAGTAAGAAAAACACATCACAAAGCATGAAAAAAACACAACAGAAAACTTCATTTCATCGAAGCGAATCCACTAGATAAGTGTTTAAAAAATCATAACGTAAAGAAGAACATAACACTTAGCTTTTTCCCTTCAAAAGAAAGAAGAAAATCTCTCCCACAAAGTCTCCCGCTGATCCATGCAATGCTAGAACATCTCCTTACAAATGCTCTCAAAATCTCCTCTCCAATCTCTCCAAAAGGGTAGAAATCTACATTTCTACTCCTATTCTAAAAACCCTAAACTTTCTGCACATTTTTCCTAACATTCCTCTCACACATAACCCTCATTTTCTAACCTAAATTCGTTCTTTTAAAGTGTAGGGATGAAGTTTGAAGAGTTACCACAAGAACCCTTTCAAAAAGCATCCAAATATGTTGAATTTTTACCCATAACTGCCAAAAGTCGGTCCATAGTCATCCCGGATGCCGTCGGCACCATTTTGGCGCCGTCGGCGAGCAGCTGCGCAGCTCCATCGTTTGGCTCCGTTTTAGCTCTGTTTTGCCCCATTTCAGTTGCGTTGTGTTCCTAACAGATAACCCTACAAAATAAGCATGAAAACAACCTTCCTTTAAAGTGTAATGTCATTCAAAAATATGCAAGAAGTCTAAAAGAGATTAAGCATCGAAAGACTTATCGAAAGGTGACAGGGCAAAATTTCATTTCTTGCTTGTTTTTACTTCAAATTGCACCGTTTTTGCATATTTTTGCTCCAATGACCATAATTAATCATACCCACAAAAAAATCAAAAATACCCTTCTTTAAAGTGCAATATCATAAAAAACAGTGTAAAATAGGTATGAAAATCTCAACATATTTTCCTTTGGTCACCTCTCTAGAGATCAAGCAACCAGAAATCATACTTATCATGGATGAAAGAAGGGAAGTTGCCTTGACAAACAATGATGAGCAACCAAAGAAGGATTCTTCGTCGGGCGCTATGCCAGAGAAGGAATTCAAGCAAATGATCAAACAAGTTCGAGAGGCCATAACCCAATCTAAATGTGGTGCATTGATTCTAAAAGGTAGACCTTATCTAGAGGAATTCAATGTCGTACCCTTCCCTAAGGGTTTTGTGGCCCCAAAATTTAAAATATTTGAGCCCCAAAATTTAAAATATTTGATAAAATATTTGATGGGACTAGGAATCCCAGACAACATCTAGTACACTTCCAAATCAATTGGGGCAACACAATAAATAGCAAAGCTTTGCTCTTCCAACAGTTCGTCAGCAGCTTGTCAGGGATCGCCTTCGATTAGTATACTGATTTACCCAACGGATCAGTGAAGACCTTTGTCGAATTGGAACAACTATTCGTGAAGTGATTTGTAGGAGCGGATCATCATGTGTCTATAGGAGAGCTCATGATGAAAAAGTAGAAGCCCAATGAGACTTTGGTGGATTACATTTTGAGGTGAAGAAAACTTAGCATGGAGTGTAAACCTCAGCTACAGGAACATCATGCAATTGAGATTTTACTCAAAAGCATTCATGGCCCAGTAGCTTTCATGCTCAAGGGACTCACCATCAAATCCTTTAAGAAGCTACTCAGTAAAGCCAGCAGCCTTCAAGAAGAAATCAAACATATGGATTCACATGAGAAGTCCAAGACAACCATAATGTTTGAAAAGAAATCAGGAACAGTTGTGACTATCGATAAAGGAAAATAGCCAATGAAGATATATCAAGAAAATCCTCGTTAGTCTTCATCACAGCAGGCTCAGAAACAGAATAACCAATCCAACCAGCGACTGCCTCAAGGAGGGTCATGTCAGAATAAGAGAATATCTCTAGCAGAAAGATAGAAAATGGTGTATTCTTTCAAATATGAAGCCGTGTCCAAAATGTTCAGAAGACTGATGAAGAAGCCTGAGTTCAGACTACCAGAGCCAAAGAAGCCGATGGAGTTGACAAGAAAGATCAACCAAATTATTGATCGTATCACCGATTGTTGGGACACTATAGAAGAATGCCTCATCTTTATGAATTGGCTCAAAAAGAATCTTAAAGAAGGGAATATAACAATCCCAAAAAAAATTTTAAGGGAACCTGAAAAGGGTTCCATTAATATGATTACGATCGAGCCGATTTCTTCGATTGATCCATATACTGGAGAAAAGGGATGAAGTACTAATTGGGAAAAACTCAAGAGGGTCCTAAATCAAATCTAGAAATCATCAAAACAATATTCCACAGATACTGGAAAAGATGGATGGAGTGAAGTTTGGAGCAAATCATCTAAGAAAATATTGAACCAAATCCAGAACGCGTGAAAATAAACTTTCGTTCAGTGTCTTCATCCTGTCGAGTCCGAGATGAAGATTTCACCACAAGATCCGTCATTGTCAAAGAAAAAGAAGAAGAAGAACACTACCATAATGATTAATAGCATGGAGGGTAGGATAGGGGATGCCTCTTCTAGATTGGTTGTCTCGGATTCGGGGAAGAAAATCTTCAAACTCCTGACTTTGTATGATTATCTTTTTACCCCTCTTGGGTCTTAAGAATATAATGATAATGATTTTTGCTACGTTTTAACTGTTTCTAGTGATGACTTAATCAATTATGACCAATATAACTTCGATCTTGATTCATAAAATCATCCTCAAGTCCTACTTAAGTCCGGCGAACTCGCTAACAAGACCAAAGAAGACATCAACGATAACAGCTATGACAGCACCAGGAGTGAGGAGCCAATCCTCGAGCACCATAGTGCACCACTTACCATCAACTTAGATCTTTCTGAAAAAGAAGAAACACCAGAAAATTCAACAATGGTACCTCAATAAGAAGAAATTATAGAAATAAACTTGAGGAGCGGGAAAGTGTTACACCTGAAAACAGCTCCAATGGATAAAGGAAAATAAATAGTAACTCGAGAAGAATTATCTCCACCTCCACCAGTGGAAAAACCACACAACCAAGTGAAAATTGGAGGACCACATAAAGTGGATTACAACGTGCTAGCTCATCTTAGGAAGTTACTGACCTGATTAAGCATCTATGATGCTCTAATCCTATCAAACAAGATGAGAGAGTCCCTGGTTACAACTTTGCTTGACCCAGAGATTTGCTTAGCTTAGTTGACCAGCACATCCTCAGATGAAGTTTGCTCTTGGAAAGAACAACCTAGGGTGACCTTCACCAATGAAGATTTGCTGCTCGGTATCGCCAACCACAACCGACCACTCTACATCTCCGTTAACATCGATAGATTTGTGTTATCAAGAGTTTTAATAGATCCTAGAGCATCACTCAACTTGATGAGTCTACGAACATTGGCCTATTTGGAAATTGAAGCTCAGGAACTTACATCCAATTAAACAATGTTATGAGGATTTGACTAAAAGGGAGAAAGAGCCCTTGGATCGATTGCATTGTTTATGAAGGTTGGAGAACTAGCAACAACCGCCAAGTTTTATATCATCAACTCTGATACCTCTTTCAACACTCTACTTGGTTGACCGTGAATTCATGAACATAACATGGTTCCATAGTCTCTACACCAGTTCATCAAGTACTACAAAGAAGGACAAGAACATTGCATCAATGGAGATATAGAAATGTTTGTAGTTCATGAAGTTGGCATTCATGAAGATGCTGCCTACTACACGCCTCCAAAGAAAACTTTCTTCTCTTGTAAAATTGTAACAAATGAAAGTAAAGATCTAGAAGAAGTACAATGGTATGGTCATTCAACTCTGCTTCAGCGAGCTTCCACTACTCTCTTACAACAAGTTGGTGGAGCTTCTTTTAGTTTGCGCACCCGAGGTCGAGGCCGGGGACGTGGACGAGGAAGAACCAACTTAATCATTGAACAGACTAAGCCAATCATCAACATCGGTGATGAAGATAATTTTAAAGATAAAATAATGTTGAAAAAATAAAGGAAACCTCAATACGAGATATCTTTAGAAGATGCGAAGAAAAGCGAATATGAGAAGATGTATGATCAGATAAACCACTATGTGAATACTATGACCCTTACTCCGATCCTCCCTCAAAAGGTCAAGAGTTTAGAGGTCAAGGAAGTCTGAAGTGCTGGTTCAAAGACAATCAAATTTTACCGTGTTTCTACCTCTACTTATATTGAAAATCATGTAAATTTGGATAAGGATTCTAATGAATTAATGGAATTACCTTTGGTTACTTTTTGCCTTACGTACAAAAGTTAATTCAATAACGTACAAAAGTTAATACAAAAGTTAATTCAATAAAGACATTTGCCAAAATAAATGCCAAAAGATAAACTACAACTTTTTAAAAAATTATGGAATGTTAAATGTTGAACTCCCAACTCAAAAGAGGGACTTGGATTTGGTACAGTCGGACCAGTTGATGATTCATAATTTTGTATGGTTGTTACTAGTGAATCAAGGGAGGATTGCCTCAATATAGAGGATGACTCTATTGATCAACCATTAGAAGATGCTCTGCCAGAATTTGAGGAGGAAATTAAATCAACAGTTGATGAATTGAAAGAAATCAACCTCGGGACAGAAGAACAACCTCTACCTACATTTATAAGTTCTCTACTTAACGATAAAGAATCTCTACGGTTGATCAAATTGCTAACAGAATTCAAAGTTTGCTTCACATGGAGTTATGATGAAATGTCGGGACTGTCAGCAAAGGTTGCAGTTCATAAACTCGGGGTGGATAAAAATATAATCCTAATAAAACAAGCTCCAAGAAGAATGCGCCTTGAAATAGAGCAACAAGTTATTGCCGAGGTAAAGAAATTAATAGACGCTAACTTTGTAAAATATGAGCAGTACCCCACATGGTTAGCTAACATTGTGCCAGTTAAGAAGAAAAATTGACAGATCAGTGTTTGTGTCGACTTCGGGGATGCTTCAGAGATTTAAACAAAGCTTGTCCGAAAGATGAGTTTCCACTACCAATACTGGAAATGATGGTGGATATCACTTCTACACATGAAATCTTCTCTTTACACATGAAATCTACACATGAAATCTTCTCTTTTATGGACGGATCATTGAGTTACAACCAAATCAAGATGGATCCCAAGGATGCAACACTTACATCCTTCAGAACGCCGATCAGAATTTTCTGCTACACAGTGATGCCATTTGGGTTAAAGAACGCTGGAGCAACATATCAATGTGCTGTGCAATGTCAATGTGCAATGACAAAGATTTTTGACGACCTCATTCACAATCAAGTAGAATGCTACGTGGATGATTTCGTCATAAAAACCATACAAAAAATAGACTATTTGTATGATTTAAGGATCGTGTTCAAATGATTACGACAATACAAACTCAAGATGAGTCCCTTGAAGTGCGCCTTTGGCGTTACATTTGGAAAATTTCTAGGATTCAATGTCCGTCATTGGGGAAACAAGATCGACCCAAAAAAGATTAAAGCTATCTTGAAAATGCCTCCTCCTAAAACCTTGAAACAACTATGTTCCTTCCAAGGGAAGTTGGCATATCTAAGACACTTTATTTTAAATCTCTCAGGTAGGTGTTAGCCCTTATCGACATTAATTAAAAAGGATGTAAAATTTGTTTAGGAAGAGAAATGCCAACGGGCTTTCGAGGACGTTAAATAGTATTTAATGACACCTCCTATTTTGGCAACCCCTATCCCAAGGAAACCTTTGATACTTTATACCCCGACCCTAGATGACTCTCTTGGAGCCCTCTTAGCCCAAGTCAATGATGAGGCTAAAGAAAATGCACTCTACTACTTGAGTCATCGTCTGATACCAACGGAAGTAAGGTATCCACCTATTGAGAAGCATTGTCTGGCATTAATTTTCTCCGCCCAAAAGCTTAGACATTACATGCTCTCTCATAATATTATCCTAATTTCAAAAGTTAACCCATTGCAATATTTGATGACCCGACCAACACTCTCCGGACATCTAGCAAGATGGTCGATGATCCTATTGTAATTTGCTATAACTTTTGTTCTCCTCCGTGCTATTAAGTGATAGATTATAACAGACTTTCTTGCTGCACACCCACTACCAGCTGGTTCCCCTCTCAACGACGAGTTACCAGACAAGCAAATACTATAAATGGAATTCTCCAGCGCGCAATGCTGAGAAATGCACTTCGACGGAGCTTCATCAGCCAGAAAAGATAAAGGATCAGGCACAATCATACCGGGCAAATCAGGGATCAGTTTGATATTTATCATGCCAGATAAGGGTATGTTGAGGTTCTCATACCACCTGATAAGGTCGTGCACCAACAACAAAGTAGAGTATGAAGCCTTAATCACCGGATTGGAATTGACAATCTCAATGGATATAACAAAAATTGCCATTTACAGTAATTGCCATTTACAGTGACTCTCAATTTGTCATCCAGCAAGTTGCTGGACAATACAAAATTTTGAAACCAAGACTAGAAGAATATCACCGATATGCGATAAAGCTATTGAAGCAAATCCCCTACGTGACTTTCTACTGGAATCCTAGTGGAGATAATGCCTATGCCAACGCTATAGCAAAACTCGCTAAAGAAGTGGTGTGTCCCCCAGAGGATTCCATTAAAATCTCAGTACAAGGTAAACAAGTTTTGTCTAAAATCGATCTCAAAACTCTACACAAGATCGGAAAAGAAGAAATAATGATTGCAGTTGAAAATATTAACGAAGATTGGTGCAAGCCATTAATAGAATATTTGCATACTGGAAACCTGCTGGAAGACAAGTCTGAGGCACATCACATTATAAAAAGGGCTATGTCATATGCCTTGGTTGGTGATGTCCTCTACAGAAGATCATTCGACCAAATGTGGCTACGACGCTTAAGCAAAGACGAAGCACATAATATCATCAAAGAAGTACATGTCGGATTATGTGGCGCTCACTAGTCAGGATAAATAATGAAAATGAAGATCAAGAGACTCAGATATTATTGGCCAGCAATGATGTCCGACTACATGGATACAGCCAGAAAATGTCACCAGTGCTAAGTGCATGAGGTGGTCTTGCACCAATCTCTGAATGTGCTACACCCAACTGTTGCTTCATGGTCATTCAAGTGTTGGGGCACAGACATAATAGGTCCAATAGACCCTCCATCCTTCAAAGGACACAGACTTATACTTGCCGCTATGGATTATTTCTCCAAATAGGTAGAAACACTGTCACTATGAGAGGTTACGACATAGCACATTCTTCAGTTCTTCAAAAGCCAAGTCGTCTAACATTTTGAAGTACTGCGAAGAATAATTTTTGATAATGGGACAGCTTTTAAAAGCACGAAAATCAACAATTTTGTCAAAAGACATGAAATAGATTGGAGATACTTTATAATTTACTATCCTAAAACAAACGGATTGGCTGAAGCATTCAACAAAACATTGGTACAGATTTTAAGGAAAACACTGGATGAAAACAAAAGAGATTGGCACAATAAATTGTTAGAAGCTTTGTGGGCCTACCGAACAACGTTCAAGACTCCCACTCAGTGTACACCCTACATGCTCGTGTACGAGTCCGAGGTCGTACTACCACTAAAAATTCAAATGCCGTCTCTCAGAGTCGCTGTTGCTAACCAAATAACAACAGAAGAAAGTGCAAAGCTCAGGCTTGAGGAACCAGAGAGTCGGGAAGGAAAATGACTTGAATCACAACAAAATTTAGAACTTTACCACGCAAAGATGGTACAAGCTCATGACAAATTGGTCCGCCCAAGGACATTCAAAGTTGGTAACCTCGTTGTGGTGCTCAAAAGGCCTATTCTTGCACACCACAAGATAGGTGGAAAATTTGAGCCAACTTGGGAGGGACCTTTTTTCGTTGAAAAGGTTTATGCAGGAAAAACCTATCGGTTAGTGGACTTCCAGGGTGAAAGACCCATGCTACCAATCAACGGACGATACCTAAACTATGCATCCTAACATTGCTTGCCTTCGCTTGATTTGAAATTTTGAAATTTTGAAATTTTGATTGTTTTGGGGTTATCTATGTGGCCAAAAGTCTGTGACCGGGTCCAAAATTTTTATAACAAAATTAACCTCAACATAATAAAAATTTTGAAAGTTACACACCTTAATTTTCTCTTTTAAAACTTAATATGCCACTAATTGAAATGAAATTCATACATAAATAAATGATCTCTTCACCAAAATAAACAAAAATTTCCTTTAATAAATACTTTGTTTTATTCTTATTCACGCTAAATTTCAGCCCACTGACATTTTTCTTGTCGTTTGTAGAGAAATGTCAGGCTAGAGGCTGATCTTCGCCTTCAAATATGGTTGGAATCTCGCACTAAATGAAGAAATGTCAACATTAGGCGGCACTATAGACTTTGACATGGAATTTAACCAGGTTGGCATGGATTGCGAGGGGCCTTTAATGAATTTCATCAGTCAACGGAAAAAGGAAGGGCTACCCTCACTACTAAGGGTGGCCACCAAAGACAGTGCATCACTGAAAGGAAAGAACGTGATGGTACAATAGGACCCAATAGAGGGGCCAAGCTATTTACCATCCATGATAGCTACGCCAACTGGAGGCCTAGTTTCTGCATATGGAGGGGCCTAGTTACATCAATGAAAGGATATCATTTACTGCACTGCAAAGAACAGAGTGAAAAACACTAGCCAACGCTAATAGAGAGCTTTCTTACGAGAAGAGAAGAGACGTCAGAAAGAGGCAGGCAACTTGCTCGCTCCTATTCCTTAGGGAAACATTTATGATCCAGGCATGAAAGAGACCTCCTCCAGCCAACCCACTATAGACGAGGAGTTTGAGTTTGTTAAAAAGCCAAACATATTACCATCTTTGAATGTTTTGTATGTTGTTTGCCCTACCTGTAATGCCAAAATACTTGCAGGAGCGTCAGCTGCAGGGCATTCGTGGAGTGCCCGGACTACAACATCCTACACTTAAAACACTACAACACATTAGAGGAATATGCATCTACCGATGATGGATCTCAGACCGCTAATTATGAGCCATATGTCCCAATGGATGTAGAGCCGTATGTTCTAAGGGAGACAAAGCCAAACGTCCTGTCAGACGCACAATTATACATTTTGTTAGAGCTAGAGACAACACCAGCTTGGGATCCTGCTGATGTTCAAAAGAGGGAATACCCACGAAAACTGCTGACTCCCAGTACGGTGGAATATTATAAATGAGCAAAGTAAAAAAAAGAGACTTCGAGTTCTATGAAGAGGTACAGGGAAAATTCATCAACATACTGGAGGGATTAGAATTGTATACCATAGTCTTCTCAGAGACTGACGAACAAAGTATTCATGACTGCATTTTTGACCTAAGGGATAGAGGTCGAGTAGGTTTACTTATGGAAATTACCTCCTTTGAGCTGAGGAAATGGATGCAAGGAAAAGGGAGGATTATCATCTAGTGTGGCTGCTGCTATGTCGACGCTATTTTGGGGGTTTGTGGAGAGTTGCCTGTAAGAAGCTGTCGGTCGCCGGAATTGAAATCTTGTCGTCCGCTTCGGAAGGAGGTTGAAGTGTGAAATCAAACTGACCCCATATTTTTCATAGTTTAAAATGAAGGAGCACTATACATCAAATCTCGCATCTATCCCAAAGGATAAACACAAGACTTGAGGATGAGGCATGATCAAATAAACTAAGGAAAGTATGACATCCGTTTGGTTTGCAAAACCTTTGTATTTGCCGACAAATTCCCCTTTTTAATGTAAAGGATTAAATAGGGTTTATATTAAGCTGGGTTTGAACATGCTTCCTATAAGGGCAAGCCCCTATAGTTAATTACATATTAAATGACCAAAGTCAATTAAGAGGACTCTCGATAAAAATTAGGAAATATTATCTTCTAGGAGTTTTAAAGGGTAGGACTTTTCAATGAGATCGAATGTAGAGGTGTGAAATTGGATTGGTTCAAATTTGGAACATTTTATTGTGGAATTCAAAGGAGGAGGAACTAGGGGATGTTATGGATCCAGAGGAGAACCCCATTGACTTCCCAAACTATCCTAATGTTTGGCTTCAGTTTTAAGGAGAAATATTTGGGTGTTTCATCCTGCCAATTTTATTTATTAGGACTTAATATTCGTGTGAAACGATCACACAAATAGCCTGAAAGATGTGAGGGTTTAGGTTGTGACAAACAACAACCTCAGAATCCTAAGACGAGTTAGGGCTTATATTGTATAGTAGGGCTATGCAAAGACCTAAAGATGATGTGAGGATTTACGTTGCATAAACAAGCAACCTCAAAGTCCTATTGCTTTGTTGTTTAAGTCTAAGGAAGGAAGATTGGTTTAGTTGGGGAAGATAGGTTTTGCTGTTGAAGATGGTCGTGGTGCCCACCATGCTAGCTCCAAGCTTCTCGCCGCGACGAGTTTGAGTTTTGTAGTGTGTCAAGTTAGAATGTCAAATCAGGTGGCCCTATGGTTGAAGCTCTTTAAATCTTATGAGAGCATATTAAAGTTGATTAGAGCAACACCGGTTAGGATCTCACGGTTCCCTCATTCCTGCACCACTATTATCTATTGGATTCACTTAGTCCATATGAATTTACTAAACTTAACTTAATGAGTTTCATAATTTCATTTAGACCGTGGGAAGCCTCGTTAGCAACCGTAGGTTACCTCCTCTAAGGAATTCCCGATCATCAGATAGAGACATCTTAATTTAGTTGAAGTTGTAGTTTTGTGTGAAGTTTGTGATTAAATTTTGAGTTTTTTTATATTTTGAACGAATTTTATCTTGGTTGATTTTAGTTTTGGTTTTGGTTAACATGCAAGTTTATGTTGTTTTCATACATGTAGATAAATACAAGTATAAAGAAAAAGAAACAACATGGGCATAAAGAGAAGCACGAAAGGAAAAGGCACAATAAAGACAGTACTATAAACTGTAAAAGCATACCTGGCGAGTCTTCTCGTTCCGCCACCTGAAACATAAAAAATGCATGTGAGGGCATTTATGAAGTGCAGGAAAAGTAAAGTTCTGGTATTTTTCCTAACTCTATATTATATTTTAGTGAGTCCTTAAAAGTTTAATTAAGGATGATTTCATTGAGCAAAGTATATTAAGTTTAATAGACCCCTGAGGTATCCAACAAGTTTGGAGGAGGAAGCAAGTCCATGCCTCCCTCTCACCAAGTGGTGAAAAGCCTCGAGTCAATTTAAACTTATTATGTTGCTTAATGTTCCATCCAGTGAATACTTCTAATGCTCAGTGAACATTGATTTCTTAATTATCCTTAAGAAAGGGGTATTAAGAAAGGGGTAATTATCTTTTATCATTTAATTTAAAAATTATGTGAAAAAATTTCCTTAAAGGGCAAGTTGGTGTAACCTGAACACTTCGCCAATTTTTTTAATTTGGCTTAGTGGTGTTTCAAGGATGTAGTGGTGTTTCAAGGATGTTTGATTACGTTATGTTTATTTTCTCTAATCCTCATTTAGTCAATTTTGATTTGGCCTAAGTCACCACTAAGCCTTTAAGACCTAGGTGAGTGTCTTAATTAGTTTTGAAAAGGTTAACCCTTAAGTGGTCATGATTCATGATTTCTTTTTTATTTAAAAAAAAATATAAAGGTATTAAATTGATTAATTATTGACTTCAAAATTCATACCCCTAAGTCCAGGATCATTTAATTTTAATAAACTTCCAAATTTCAATAATTAGAAATTTATTAACTTAATTGAGAAAGTGAGATTGGTTTCTACCAATTAACCTCTTGTGTTCCAAACATTGAATAAATTGATTAAGATCAGAGGTTTCCCATTTCCCTCCTTAACTTAAGCTTAAATGTTAATTAAGGCTAAATTTCCAAAATTACACATTTGCCCCTAAGGCTCTAACACTTCATAATTTGTCAAATTCAATTCACATAACTTTGAAATTTTTATCCTACCTCATTCATGGGCCAATTAAGGCATTAGAGGAGAAAATACAATTTTTATAATTTATTTTATTTTATATAATTATTTTAATGCAAAATAGAATTTTTCAAAGAAAATTCCTAACTTGACCAAGGTGAATTATAATCCTTTGAAATTTTTATTGGAGGTAGAACTAGACCAGAGAAGCCTGCAAACCAAATTTCCTGATTTTTGGAATTCTCTGTGATTTATAAGAATTATTTTAAGTTCTGGGTTATTTAATAAAAATAAAATATTTTAAATGATGAAAAATAAGTTTTATGTCTTTGAAAAATTTTTATGAGGTTAGAGAACTCAGAGGAGTAAATTTCATATTTTTCTGATTTTTTTTATTTATTAGAATTATTTTAGTGGAAATCCATTTTTTTAGCCTTTAAAAATTATTTTAAGCGTCAAAATATCCTAATTACTTCTAAGTTCTTAGGAAATAATTTAGAATATTTCCATGAATTTTATAATTTTTGTGTTTTTTTATGAATTTTTAAATATTTAAAATATGCTAAAAATCAAGTTTTTATTCTAAATATTATTTTATTTTTATAAAATATACCTGATCACAAAGAACTTAAAAAACTAATTTTTATAATTTTTTGAGTAATATTTTGCTTTTTAAAATTCATTTAAGTGTCAAAAGTAGTATTTATCTTTAAAAATCAACTTAAGTTATCAAATGAAGTCAAAGTATTTTGAAATTTTTATAGTGAGTCAAAATATTTTGAAATTTTTAGTATTTTGAAATTTTTATAGTGAGTTCTCTGGATCATAAACCATAGTGGAGATAAAAAATCAATTCATTTAATTGTTTATATTTTCCAAATATAATTATTTTAGTGATTTAGTGTTTATAAAATTTAAGTGCACTTTAAATGACTTGGCCATGAAATTATTTCCAAAAGCTTCTCTGGTCATGGCGGACCTTCCAAAATTTTCTTAGAATTTTCTAATCAATATACTAATTTCCATGATTATTTTAAGAAAATAATGTGCAATAAAAAATAATGTGCATTATTTTAAGAAAATAATGTGCAATAACTTGAAAAATATGGATCTCTGTATAGGAACCTCCTCTTACTTTAGAGAAATCAGAGGATGATTCCCTTGACAGAGGCTATAACATGCAAAAATTTTAAAACAAGGTGATCTATAAATTTTCATTGTGATGTATCAATATGCATGGAGAACCAAATGATCCCAAAAAGTTTTAAATTAATTAAAAATACTTTATACATCAAATGGACTTGAAATTTATTCCACATTATTCTCCTCTATTTACTGAGCAAGAGGGTATTTTTATTTTATTTTTATGATTTTTCTACACAAAGTTATGGATTTTTGAAGTTTAGGGAGTTTAAATAAATAAAAAAGCCTTTTTTTTCTATTTAAACCGCGCATGCTGATTAGATCCTAGGCAGCTTCGAAGGCATGCATGGCGCGCTTTACTTGGATGTCGCCGTCCACGGAGCGGCCGGCTCGTCCACGTAGCTTCTGACTCGACTCATTGTTTATGCCCTGAAGCGCTATCCAGCTCGATCTCCTCCATCCATTTGATACACGCTCGATCAAACGACTCCCATCATCATCCTTGATAGAATGATCCTATGATCGTCCACACTAAAACCCTAAGCTCTCAACCTAGACTTAACCAAATCACCTCGGGAATGATCCTATGGACTCGTCTAAGTGAGACAAACACATCCATATGGTAATCATGCAATTAAATTAAGCCTATAAATTAAGCCTAATTAAATGGAGAATCGAAATAGGCTCGGGATGAGGTGAGGTTTTATACCTTTGCTCTGAGAAGTGATGCTTCGATCAAAGGGTCTTGGCACATTTGTTATGATCCAAACAGGCTAGGGATTGAGTCTCTGGTCTTGGTGTAAGGCCTAGGTATGAATTCGATCACGATTGGATTTGGGTGTTGGTATAGAGCTATGGTAGAGGCTCTGTGGAAGGGGGATTTTATGGGGCTTTAGCTTCTTTCACTATTGTGAAGGTGTGGGTAAAGTTAATTTGAGTTTGGGTGGACTGTGGAGGTGTATTGGATTCTATCCTGGTTTTTGGCAAGGTTCCAAGCTGAAAATTGAGCTCGGGCAGTGAGAATTTGTGAGGGAAAATGGTTGGAATGCACTGAGGGGATCTTAGGGAAGCTCTATGTGAAGTTTGGAGAGGCTTCACTAAGGAAATTTCAGCACACCTCCCTTGGCCGTGGAGGTGAGTTTTTATAAAAATGGTCATGGGGGTG
Source organism: Phalaenopsis equestris (assembly GCF_001263595.1). Classification (NCBI taxonomy): domain Eukaryota; kingdom Viridiplantae; phylum Streptophyta; class Magnoliopsida; order Asparagales; family Orchidaceae; genus Phalaenopsis; species Phalaenopsis equestris. Next base: position 35,542 of record NW_018253288.1, read on the forward strand.
GCTCTCAAGGCATAAGTTTGGGTGCACTGTGGTGCTTAGGTGGAGGGCAAATGAGCTCCATCAATTGGTTTGGCTGAGCTGGCCTCTAGGTTTGATTTGGGTGAGGTGCCATGGGGGTGGCTCTCGGTTTTGAGCGATTTTGGCCTTTTCCGGCCATTGGACTGGCCAGCCGGCCAGGGGGAGGTGCCTAGGAGCTCAGAAAACCCAGGGGAATATGTCACTGCAATTTAGTGTAATAATACCTAATTTTGGTAAGGATATCTTAAGCACATGCATTTTTGGAAATAATATCCCTTGATTTGGGGGACCTTTGGTCCATCACTTGATTTAGGTGGTTTCATTGTGTTTGGACTGGTCACTAAGTCCAACTAATGGCTGTGATGAGTTAATTTGGTGACTTTAGGGTGGTTAGGTCACATTTTGTGCATGGGTCCAAGTGGGTGCAAATGACCAAAACATTGGTTTGGCCTAGGTTAACCATGTAAATTGGCCCAAATAAATGTTTCCTTTGGTGTATATGATCATAAGAAACAACTTTGGTGAAGAATGGAAGTGGTTTTGAGCTCAATGGAAGGGTCAATTTGAGGGAAGGGTCAATAAGGGTCAATTTGAGGGAATTTTGAACTTTAATCAATTTGGTCATGTTGGGCTAGGCTTGGGTCTAGCTTGGGTTAGTCTTGGCCTAAGTCCAAATTAATTATTTTGAATGGTCAATAGGGACCTCATTAAGAGTTTTCAACATCAATTGGATGCCAGTTTGGAGGTTAAGGATATCAATTGGGTGAAATTTGGGGACTTAGCCAATTTGGGGCTAAATTTGGGAATTTTGGATTTAGGCCAAAATCAAATTTCTTTGAGGCTTCACCAAGGCCAATTGATGGTTGATTTTGATGTGTAGGAATTTTATAAAGAATTTGATACATTAATTCAAGTCAATTTACTAGGCTATGAGTTCAATTTGGTGAGATTAGGTCATATGGTCAAAATTGGGGTTTTGACCTGAATCAAAATTGGGCTCAAATCATGGGCCAATTAAGATTTTATTTGGTCTAGATTGGTCATATCAAGAGTGAATTTATCATATCAAAAGAAAATTTGAGTTTAGGATTGAAATTGGGGTCAATTGAGGATAAATTGATGGACATTTGGGTTGAATTTGGGGAAATTTGGGCCCTTAAAGGCAAATTTAGGGATTTGGGTTAAAGATGGTCAAATTGGCCAAATTGGGTCATGTGGTAGTTGAGAAAAATGAAGTTGAGAATATTTGGGGCTTATTGAGTTTTTTTGGGAATTTTTGGAAATTTTTGGGATTTTAGGCCCAAGAGGGGTATTTTGGTGATTTGGCAGCGTTTTGGGGCAAAAAGCTAAGATGCGTATTTTGGTAGAGTTAAGTTATCAACCATCACCAATAAGCCATTGACCAGTGGAAACCCTCATTTTGGGTGCTCTATATAGTGGCCTTTACCGAACCATAACCCTAGGGCTGGTAGGTTTAGGGGGTCATCTACATGAGTATCCCAAAAAGTTCAAGGGACCTAGGCTAGAAATTTGAGCTCACGATTGTGAGTGATTGTGGGTGCAGATAAGTGTAGTGAGTGCCTTAGCTCCAGGCCAACACTGACCAACACCCAGGGTCGACCTTAAGGTCCAGCTATCCTAAGGGCGACTCATCTTGAGTTTCCCCCATAGTGACCCCACCTACTAAGTATTTAGAGGTTGAGACAAACATGTGGAACTTCAAGTTGAGTAGAGAAGAGTTTGGAATTTCTAGTGGTGAGGGTGCCTTCTAAGAATAATAAATAGTAAAATCCTATGGCTAGATCTTAGGCTACTAAAGAGGAAAAAAAACTAAACCTCAACCAAAAATGAGGTCAACAAATGGACCCCCAATAGGTGTGGTGTGCTGGGCTAGCACACCATGCGTAATGGCGTTGACTGAGGAGATCAACAAAAACTAATACAAACTTTTAAGTCAAAAGACCTGGAAGTATGCGTAGAGTTGTGAGTGTGATTTGTTTCTACTGAGGAATTAGCAGGTGAGTGTTTGTTTGATCAAGTCAAGAAGTAGGGACTCTCACTGGGGATTGGAGGGTGGACTTTAAGTTATGAAATTTTAGTATATTTTAAAGGATGGGAATCAGTATGCAAGTGCTGACCTTGAGGTGGGAATTAAAATTTAGATATCAATTTAAAAATAGAGATAGAGTCGGAATGTAAGGACTGACCTCGAATGTAATGAATCAGAAATGCAGGACTGAGAATTGAAATGTATGTCAATTCTAAAAAAAAGAGTGTCGGAGAGTGTCGGAATGTAAGGGTGTCGGAATGTAAGGACCAACCTCGAATGTAATGAATCAGAAATTTAGGACTGAGAATTGAAATGTATGTCAATTCTAAAAAAAAAGTGTGTCGGAATGTAAGGACCGACCATGAATGTAATGAATAAGAAATGTAGGATTGATTCAAAAAAGGGAATTGAAATGTAGGTCAATTCTCAAAAGAGGGTGTCAGAATGTAAGGTCTGACCTTGAATGTAATGAATCAGAAATATAGGACTGATTCAAAAAAGAGAATTAAAATGTAGGTCAATTCTCAAAGGAGGGTGTCGGAATGTAAGGACCGACCTCGAATGTAATGAATCAGAAATGTAGAACAGAGAATTGAAATGTATGTCAATTCTAAAAAAAAAGAGTGTCAGAATGTAAGGACCAACCTCAAATGTAAAGAATCAGAAATGTAGGACTGAGGATTGAAATGTATGTCAATTCTAAAAAAAAGAGTGTCGGAATGTAAGGACTGACCTTGAATGTAATGAATAAAAAATGTAGGACTGATTTGAAAATGAGAATTGAAATGTTGGTCAATTCTCAAAGGAAGGTGTCAGAATGTAAGGACCGACCTCGAATGTAATGAATAAAAAATGTAAGACTGATTTAAAAATGCAAATTGAAATATAGGTCAATCCTCAAAAGAGTATGTCAGAATGTAAGGTCTGACCTTGAATGTAATGAATCAGAAATATAGGACTGATTCAAAAAAGAGAATTAAAATGTAGGTCAATTCTCAAAGGAGGGTGTCGGAATGTAAGGACCGACCTCGAATGTAATGAATCAGAAATGTAGAACAGAGAATTGAAATGTATGTCAATTCTAAAAAAAAAGAGTGTCAGAATGTAAGGACCAACCTCAAATGTAAAGAATCAGAAATGTAGGACTGAGGATTGAAATGTATGTCAATTCTAAAAAAAAGAGTGTCGGAATGTAAGGACTGACCTTGAATGTAATGAATAAAAAATGTAGGACTGATTTGAAAATGAGAATTGAAATGTTGGTCAATTCTCAAAGGAAGGTGTCAGAATGTAAGGACCGACCTCGAATGTAATGAATAAAAAATGTAAGACTGATTTAAAAATGCAAATTGAAATATAGGTCAATCCTCAAAAGAGTATGTCAGAATGTAAGGTCTGACCTTGAATGTAATGAATCAAAAATGTAGGACTAATTCAAAAATGAGAATTGAAATGTAGGTCAATTCTCCAAAGAGGGTGTCGGAATGTAAGGTCCGACCTCAAATGTAATGAATCGGAAATGTAGGACTGATTCAAAAATGAGAATTGAAATGTAGGTCAATTCTCAAAAAAGGGTGTCAGAATGTACGGATCGACCTCGAATGTAATGAATCAGAAATGTAGGAGTGATTGGACAAATAGAATTGAAATGTAGGTCAATTCTCAAAAGAGGGTGTCGAAATGTAAGGACTGACCTTGAATATAATGAATAAAAAATGTAGGACTGATTCAAAAATGAGAATTGAAATGTAGGTCAATTCTGAAAAGAGGGTGTCGGGATGTAAGGTCCGACCTCGAATGTAATGAATCAGAAATGTAGAACTGAGAATTGAAATGTATGTCAATTCTCCAAAAAAAGAGTGTCGGAATGTAAGGACCGAACTCGAATGTAATGAATCAGAAATGTAGGACTGAGGATTGAAATGTATGTCAAATCTTAAAAAAAAGTGTTTCAGAATTTAAGGACCGACCTCGAATGTAATGAATCAGATATGTAGGACTGATTCAAAAAAAAAAAAGAATTGAAATGTAGGTTAATTCTCAAAGGAGGGTGTGAGAATGTAAGGACCGACCTCAAATGTAATGAATCAGATATGTCAGACTGAATCAAAAATGAGAATTGAAATGTAGGTCAATTCTCAAAAGAGGGTGTCGGAATGTAAGGTCCTACCTCGAATGTAATGAATAAAAAATGTAGGACTGATTCAAAAATGAGAATTGAAATGTAGGTCAATTCTCAAAAGAGGGTGTCGGAATGTAAGATCCGACCTCAAATGTAATGAAACAGAAATGTAGGACTGATTAAAAAATGAGAATTGAAATGTAGGTCAATTCTCAAAGGAGGGTGTTGGAATGTAAGGACTGACCTCGAATGTAATGAATCAAAGCTCAATTCTTAAAAGAGGGTGTCAGAATGTAAGGTCCGACTTCAAATGTAATGAATCAGAAATGTAGGACTGTTTTGAAAATGAGAATTGAAATGTAGGTCAATTCTCAAAGGAGGGTGTCGGAATGTAAGGACCGACCTCAAATGTAATGAACCAGAAATGTAGGACTGATTTGAAAATGAGAATCGAAATTTAGGTCAATTCTCAAAAGAGGGTGTCAGAATGTAAGGTCCGACATCAAATATAATGAATCAAAAATGTAGGACTGATTCAAAAATGAGAATTGAAATGTAGGTGAATTCTTAAAAGAGGGTGTCGGAAATTCAAAAATGAGAATTGAAATTTTGGTCAATTCTCAAAGGAGGGTGTCAGAATGTAAGGACCGACCTCGAATATAATGAATCAGAAATGTAGGACTAATTCGAAAATGAAATTCGAAAATGAAAATGAGAATTGAAATGTAGGTCAATCATCAAAAGAGGGTGTCAGAATGTAAGGTCCTACCTTGAATGTAATGAATCAGAAATGTAGGACTGATTCAAAAATGAGAATTGAAATGTAGGTCAATTCTTAAAAGAGGGTGTCAGAATGTAACATCCGACCTCGAATGTAATGAATCAGAAATGTAGGACTGATTCGAAAATAAGAATTGAAATGTAGGTCAAATCTCAAAGGAGGGTGTGAGAATGTAATGACCGACCTCGAATGTAATGAATCAGATATGTCAGACTGAATAAAAAATGAGAATTGAAATGTAGGTCAATTCTCAAAAGAAGGTGTCGGAATGTAAAGTCCTACCTTGAATGTAATGAATAAAAAATGTAGGACTGATTCAAAAATGAGAATTGAAATGTTGGTCAATTCTCAAAAGAGGGTGTCAGAATGTAAGATCCGACCTCAAATGTAATGACACAGAAATGTAGGACTGATTAAAAAATGAGAGTTGAAATGTAGGTCAATTCTTAAAGGAGGGTGTTGGAATGTAAGGACCAACCTGGAATGTAATGAATCATAAATGTAGGACTCATTCGGAAATGAGAATTGAAATGTAGGTCAATTCTCAAAAGAAGGTGTCGGAATGTAAGGTTCGGCCTCAAATGTAAAGAATAAAAAATGTAGGACTGATTCAAAAATGAGAACTGAAATGTAGGTCAATTCTCAAAAGAAGGTGTCGGAATGTAAGGTCCAACCTAAATGTAAAGAATCAGAAATGTAGGACTGATTCAGAAATGAGAACTGAAATGTAGGCCAATTCTCGAAAGAAGAAGTCGGAATGTAAGGTCTGACCTCAAATATAATGAATCAGAAATGTAGGACTGATTCGGAAATGAGAACTAAAATGTAGGTCAATTCTCGAAAGAAGGTGTTGGAATGTAAGGTCCGACCTTAAATGTGAATGTAATGAATCAGAAATGTAGGAATGTTTCAAAAATGAGAATTGAAATGTAGGTGAATTCTCAATATCAATTCGAAGGTGAAAGAATTGAAATGTAGGTATCGATTCAAAGATATGAGAATTGAAATGTAAGTATCAATTGTGAGATAAAAGAATTGAAATGTAGGTATCAATTCAAAGATATGAGAATAGTCCGACATCAAATGTAATGAATCAGAAATGTAGGACTGTTTTGAAAATGAGAATTGAAATGTAGGTCAATTCTCAAAGGAGGGTGTCGGAATGTAAGGACCGACCTCAAATGTAATGAACCAGAAATGTAGGACTGATTTGAAAATGAGAATCGAAATTTAGGTCAATTCTCAAAAGAGGGTGTCAGAATGTAAGGTCCGACATCAAATATAATGAATCAAAAATGTAGGACTGATTCAAAAATGAGAATTGAAATGTAGGTGAATTCTTAAAAGAGGGTGTCGGAAATTCAAAAATTAGAATTGAAATTTTGGTCAATTCTCAAAGGAGGGTGTATAGATATGAGAATTGAAATATAGGTATCAATTCAAAGATCAGAAATGTAGGACTGATTCGAAAATGAGAATTGAAATGTAGATCAATTCTCAAAAGAGGGTGTCGGAATGTAAGGTCCTACATTGAATGTAATGAATCAAAAATGTAGGACTGATTCAAAAATGAGAATTAAAATGTAGGACAATTCTTAAAAGAGAGTGTCAGAATGTGATGAGTCAGAAATGTAGGACTGATTCAAAAATGAGACTTGAAATGTAGGTCAATTCTCAAAGGAGGGTGTTGGAATGTAAGAACCGACCTCAAATTTAATGAATCAGAAATGTAGGACTTATTCAAAAATGGGAATTGAAATGTAGGTCAATTCTCAAAAGAGGGTGTCAAAATGTAAGGTCCGACCTCGAATGTAATGAATAAAAAATGTAGGACTGATTTGAAAATGAGAATTGAAATGTAGGTCAATTCTCAAAAGATCGTGTCGGAATGTAAGGTCCAACCTCGAATGTAATGAATCAAAAAAGTAGGACTGATTCAAAAATGAGATTCAAAAATGAGAATTGAAATAAAAATGAGAATTGAAATGTAGGTCAATTCTCAAAAGAGGGTGTTAGAATGTAAGGACCGACCTAAAATGTAATGAATCAGAAAGGTATGACTGATTCAAAAATGAGAATTGAAATGTAGTTCAATTCTTAAAAGAGGGTTTTCAGTGTTGAATTTACATAAATGTATCATGTGAAAAAGGTTGATCCTGTTGAAGGAGATCTGTAAAGCCTTATGAGTTTTTGTGCAGAATGTGAAATTCTGCGGAGATGCGTAGAGAGTTAGTGTAGATAACGATGGTTATGCTGCACACACAAAGAGTAGGAGATTCCAAAAATGGAAGAATCCACTCAACAGGTTTGTTTTATTTTCTTGTTGTTTTTATCACATTTAATTTTTTAAAATATATTTTAAAAGTTTTAATTTTAATTTTTAATTTTCAAAATAAATTTGTTTTGTTATTTACTCATTTGTGATTATTTTTCATTTATGTTTTATTTATTGTTGAAGATTTGTTGTCTCGTTCTTTGTTCGTTGAAATTCTGAACCATCGCATGGTTTGCGGCTTTCATCCATCACAAAAGAAAAGGCAACTGACAAAAAGGCACAATTTGAGCAAAATTTCCATTAATTTGCTCCAAAAGAGGTGCCATAAATCAGACATAGGCTAACGCCTTAAAAGGTACATTATGTAATCCATGTCAAAATACATTGAGAATCATCTCATTGTATGAGTACATCGTAGACTGAATATATCAGATACATGTCATGCTGTTAAAAGAAAGAAAGTGAACCCTCTGTGCCAGGTATGTTGAGCTCCTGATTAAACAGACCTTCTAAGTCATGCTCCAGTGTAAGAGTTCCCTTCACATGTACTTAGAGGTACAACCTTCTCACAGCTCGTACAAAAATAACTCCTCCAATTCTGGGTCCTGCTGGAATCCATATGCCATTTTACTATTGTCCATTCTGCAGAAGGTTACAGACACTCTATGGTGTCGTACTCCTGGAATGCAGTTCTTGGAAATGTCTGCACCATTGCCCTTCAGAACCAAAACTGAAACAACTGGCAATGGAATCTCCACAGCTCCTCTGAATTCACCAGGGCCGACAACATCAATTTATTTTCTAAATAGAATATTGCTTTTACTCATGAATGAGACAGTGCAGAAAGGTCTTACAAAATCATGATGATCGATGTGTGGGGGAATGTAGTCACCTTCTTCATAAATGTTAATGATGCAACTATTGGGAATGCAAGTAGCAGGTAGAATATTCCACTTGACCATTCTCTTGATCATCCATTTTATCATTGGTTGCAACAGATCTACTTGATTATGTCTGAGGATCCTAGGCGGATTCCCCTGTCTATCATTCGTGAAGTTATAACAACAGTCACATTGAATGGTGATTCTTCCCTTTCCTCTCATCCACTTCCTTGGCTCGGAATATGTCCTTTCCATGAGAAGGCCCGCTCAGCCTATAACAATAGTCCAGAATTCTTTTTTCATCAGCCTCAAAAAAAGCCCTGGTATACAGCTCCAGGCCTTCCAATATGTTGACAAACTTTCCCTGAACCTCTTCATAGAACTTAAATTCTCTTTTACTTACTCTGCTTATCTTGTAGTATTCTACCATACCAGGGGTTGGCAGCTGTCGCGGGCGTTCCTTCCTTCGAGCATCGGTGGGAACCCAATCTGGTGTTGGTCGATCTGGAATACGAGACTCTACCTCTAATGGGATGTACGACCTCGGGCTCCACGGTGCATGCTGATCTGTCCTCAGTGGGACATACGGTTCATCAATCATGAAACCCGAAGTCTGAGATTTGCTAGTGCTTAAAGTGTATTATTCTAATGTACTAAAACACTGTAGATACAGAACGTTGCAATCCAGACATTCTACAAATGCGCCCATGACTGATGTCCCGGCCGATACTTCAACATTGCATGTTGGGCAACCCTTGTATAAGATATCTGGAACTGGGAGCACATCTGATTTTGTCACAAATCCTGACTCTTCATCCATAGTGGGCAGGCTGGTAGAAGTTTCTCTCATCTCTGGGTAGTAAATATGTCCCTCAAGAATGGGGGTAAGAAAATTATTCACGTCTCTCTGGCATTTGTGTTCCTGTCGCAGAAAGGCTCTCTGCTTCTTTCGGCTGGCATTTCTGCGTTGCGTCTTGCGGAGCAGAGTATTCGGTAATCGTTCATTACGGGTAGCTATCAGGTCCCTTGCTGGAGTAGCTACCATGGAGGGCAGACGGCTGGGCCCATCCATCGGATCTCGTTCTATTATCACGTTTTTACCTTTGCGTGACACATTGTCTTGAGTGGTTACCCTCAACAGTGAAAGCAATCCGTCCTTTTCTTTACTGCTGACTACATCCAATAGAGGACCCTCATAGTCCATATCAACTTGGTTGAAATCCATGTTGAAATCTATGACACCTCTTTGCAGTTCCATTTCCTCATTCAGTGCGAGGTTCCAGCCATCCTGGAAGGCAAAGATCAGCCTCTGTCCTGACATTTTTCTGCAGACGACAGGAAAAACGTCAGTGGGCCGAAGCTTGGCATGAACAAGAACAAAATAAAATATTTATTGAGGTAAATTTTATTTTAGTGAAATGAATTGTTTACTTATATATGAATTTTGTTTAATTTTTGTGGAACATTACA
>NW_018253288.1:45184-48880 GCF_001263595.1 Phalaenopsis equestris
TTTTAAAAAATTTTCATTATAATGAGGTTAATTATAAAATTAGAATTTTTGGACCTCGTCTGAGACATTTGTACATTTGGACACATAGATAACCCTAAAATAATCAAAAGTTTCAAAGTTTCAAAGAAAGTAGAGGCAAGTGGCATTGAGCAGCATCAGGTTGCATAATAGGTTTTCAGGTATCGTCCATTGATCGGTGACATGGGTCTTTTGCCCTGGAAGTCCACTAACCAATAGGCTCCTCCTGTATAGACCTTCTCAATGACAAATGGTCCCTCCCAAGTTGGCTCGAATTTTTCACCTATTTTGCGGCGTGCAAGAATAGGTCTTTTGAGCACAAGCACAAGGTCACCAACTTTGAATGTCCTTGGGCGGACCAATTTATCATGGGCTTGTACCATCTTCGCCTAGTAGAGCTCTAAATGTAATTGAGCTTCTAGTCATTTTAACTCGAGACTCTCCAATTCATTGAGTCTGAGTTTTGCACTTTCTTTTGTTGTGAGTTGGTTGGCAACGGCGACTCTGCGCGATGGTGGCTGGATTTATTTTTAGCGGTAGCACGACCTCAGCTCCATACACGAGCGCATAGGGTGTACACTGAGTGAGAGTCTTGAAAGTCATTTGGTAGGCCCATACGTCTTCTAATAGTTTATTGTGTCAATCCTTTTTTTTCATCCAGTGTTTTCTTTAAAATCTGTACCAGTGACTTGTTGAAAACTTCAGCCAGACCATTTGCTCTGGGATAGTAAGTTGTAGAGTATCTCCAATCTATCCCATGTCATCTAATAAAATTGTTGATCTTTGTAATTTTGAAAGCTATCCCATTGTCAGAGATTATTCTTTGCGGTACTCCGAAACGGTAGACAATTTGGCTTTTGAAAAATTGAAGGACGTGTTGTGCCGTAACCTCACGTAACGGTACTGCCTCTGCCTATTTGGAGAAGTAATCTGTAGCGACAAGTATAAACCTGTGTCCTATGAAGGATGGAGGGTTTATCGGTCCTATTATGGCCGTGCCCCAACACTCGAATGGCCACGAGGCAACAGTTGGGTGTAGCACATTCGGAGGCTGGTGTAAGACTACCCCATGCACTTGGCATTGGTGACATCTTCTGGTTGTATCCATGCAATCAGACATCATTGCTGGCCAATAATACCCGAGTCTTTTGATCTTCATCTTCATTTTTGGCCTTGACTGGTGAGCACCACACAATCTGACATGTACTTCTTTGACAATAATCTGTGCTTTGGCTCTGCTCAAACACCGTAGCCACATCTGCTTGAATGATTTTCTATAGAGAACATTCCCTACTAGGGCGTAAGATATAGCCCTCCTTGTGATGTGGTGCGCCTTAGACTTGTATTCTGACAACTTCCCAGCATGCAAATGATCTATTAATAGCTTGTGCCAATCTTTGTTGATGTTTTTAACTGTATTTATTATTTCTACTTTTTCAAGCTTGTGTAGAGTTTCGAAGTCGTTTCGGGACAAGACTCGTCTTCCTTGCCCCATGACTTTAATGGAATCCTCCAGGGGACATGTCATTTCCTTAGCAAGTTTTGCTAGAGCGTCGGTATGGGAATTATCTCTCCAAGGAATTCGGTAGAAAGTCACTTCATAAATATGCTCCAGGAGCTTCATCGTGTACTGATGGTATTCTGTTAATCTTGGTTTCAAAATTCTGTATTGTCTGGTGATGGTGAGTATTGTCTGGTGACCTGCTGGATGACAAGTTGAGAGTTGCCGTAGATGGCAATATTTGTTATATCCATTGAGATTACCAATTTCAATCTGGTGATTAAAGCTTCGTATTTTGCTTTATTGTTGGTGCATGGCTCTATCAGGTAGTATAAGAACTTCAACATACCCTTGTCTGGCGTAATAAAGATCAAACCGATCCCTGCTTTGCCTGTTATAATTGTGCCTGATTCTTTGTCATTTCTGGCTGACGAAGCACCATCGAAGTACATCTCCCAGCGTCGTGCACTAGAAAATTCCATTTGTAGTATTTGCTCTTCTGGTAACTCATCGTTGAGAGAGGACCGAGCTGGCAGTGAGTGTGCAGCGAGAAAATCTGCTAGTATCTGTCCCTTGATAGCACGAAGGGGAACAAAAGTTATATCAAATTGCAATAAGATCATTGACCATCTTGCTAAATGTCCGGAGAGGGTTGGTCAGGTCATCAGATATTGCAATGGATTAACTTTTGAGATTAGGGTAATCTTATAAGAAAGCATGTAATGTCTAAGCTTTTGGGCGGTGAAAATTAACGCTAGACAATGCTTCTCAATAGGTGGATACCTTATCTCCGTCGGTATTAGACGACGACTCAAGTAGTATAGTACATTTTCTTTACCCTTATCATTGACTTGGTCTAAGAGGGCTCCGAGCAAGTCATCCAAAGCTGCGGTATATAGTATCAACGGTTTCCCTAGGATAGGGTCTGCCAAAATAGGAGGTGTCATTAAATATTGTTTAACGTCCTCAAAAGTCCACTGACATTTCTCTTCCCAAATAAATTTAGCGTCCTAAATCATTAAAATGAATGATCATTATATAACATAGTTAACAAAATAGAATTATTACTAGAAATAAAACGTCTCAGATATGCTAACTTCCCTTGGAAGGAACGTAGTTGTTGCAAGGTTTCGATGACGGACAAAGAATCCTAGAAATTTTGAAGAGGTAATGCCAAAGGCGCACTTTAAGGGATTCATTTTAAGGTCATATCCTCATAATCGTTCAAACACGATCCTCAAATCATAAAAATAGTCTATTTTTTGTTTACTTTTGATGACCAAATCATCCACGTAACATTCTACTTGGTTGTTAATGAGGTTGTAAAAAATCTTTGTCATTGCACGCTGCTATGTTGCTCCAACATTTTTTAGGCCGAACGGCATCACTGTGTAGCAAAAAATTCCAATCGGTGTTCTGAAAGTCGTAAGTGCTGCATCCTCGGGAGCCATCTTAATTTGGTTGTATCCCGATGATCCATCCATGAAGGATAAAATTTCATGTGTTGAAGCGATATCCACCATCATCTCTGGTATAGGTAGTGGAAACTCATCTTTTGGACATGCCTTGTTCAAATATCTGAAGTCGACACAAACGGACACAAATGTGAATCTGTCCATTTTTCTTCTTTACAGGTACAATATTAGCCAACCATATGGGATATTGCTCCTCTTTCACAAAGTTGACATCTATCAACTTCTTCACTTCGGCGATGACTTGTTGTTCTATTTCAAGGCGCATTCTCCTGGAAGCTTGTTTTATTAGGTTATATTCTTGTCCACCCTGAGTTTATGGACTGCAACCTCTGCTGACAGTCTTGGCATTTCATCGTAGCTCCACGCGAATCAATTTTTGAATTCTATTAATAGTTTGACCAATTCTGCAGATTATTCGTCATCAAGTAGAGAACTTATAAATGTAGGTCGGGGTAGTTCTTCAGTCCCAAGGTTAATTTCTTTCAATTCATCGATAGTAGATTTAATTTCCTCCTTAAATTCTGGCTGAGCATCTTCTATTTGTTTATCAATAGAGTCATCCTCTACATCAAGGCAATCCTCTTCTAACTCACTAGTAACAAGTAACAACCATTCAGAATCATCAACTGGTCCAACTGTACCAAATCTGAGACCTTCTTTTGAATTGGGAGTTTGACTTTTAGCATTCCATAGTTTTTGAAA